>NC_085877.1:24449446-24451946 GCF_034702125.1 Engraulis encrasicolus | reverse complement strand
CGCTCTCTCTCTCTCTCTCTCTCTCTCTCTCTCTCTCTCTCTCTCTCTCTCTCTGTCTCTCTCTCTCTCTCTCCCCTGTGCCCCTCTCTCCCTCTCTGCTCTGTGTTCACCTGTGTGTGGGTCGTGGGCGTATGGTGGTGAATAATGGAGTGAGTGATTGTGACCTTCGGCAGGGGTGGGTGGAGGGGTGGAGGAGGATGTTGGCCCCCTTGACATTTCACGCCACTGGAACTGTGATGGGAAATGTGTATGTGAGTGTGTGTGTGTGTGTGAGTGTGAATGCATGCACCTAAGACCTTGCATTGTGCGTGGATTGTGACGTGTGTGTGTTTGTGTGTGTGTGTGTGTGTGTGTGTGTGTGTGTGTGTGTGTGTGTGTGTGTGTGTGTGTGTGTGTGTGTGTGTGTGTGTGTGTGTGTGTGTGTGTGTGTGTGTGCTTGGAGGTCTTGAAAGCCTCTCCGTTATGTTTACATCAATGTGAATGTGACAGCATGTTTGTGTGTCCATGTGGAGATGGAAATGGAGGCGTATGGCGTGGGGGCAGGTGCATATTGTGTGAAGTGGTCCAGGGATGTTTGGATCAAAACAAACAGCTGAGTTTAGGTGTGTGTGTGTGTGTATGCATGTTTGAGCCTGTGTGTGTGCGTGTGTGTGCGTGTGTGTGTTTGTGTGTGTGTGTGTGTGTGTGTGTGTGTGTGTGTGTGTGTGTGTGTGTGTGTGTGTGTGTGTGTGTGTGTGTGAGTGTGAGTGTGTGTATGTGGTGTGACAGGCACAGGATGACGCCATCAGCTGCAGTTAAGAGCAGTGCTACAGCTTTGATCCTCCATACACCTTTAGGTGTGTGTTTGTGAATGTGCATATGTTTGTGTGTGTGTGTGTGTGTGTGTGTGTGTGTGTGTGTGTGTGTGTGTGTGTGTGTGTGTGTGTGTGTGTGTGTGTGTGTGTGTGTGTGTGTGTGTGTGTGTGTGTGTGTGTGTGTGTGTGTGTGTGTGAGAGTGCATATGTGTGTGTGTGTGTGTGTGTGTGAGTGAGAGTGCTTCAGTGTGTGTGTGTGTGTGTGTGAGAGTGCATATGTGTGTGTGTGTGTGTGTGTGTGGGGGGGGGGGGGGACACAGAATGACGCCATCAGCTGCAGTTAAGAACAAGGCTACAGCTTTGATCCTCCATACACCTTTAGCCTTCTGGCAGTTGCTGCTCATACACGCACACACACACACACATAACAACAAACAAACAAGTTGAGACACACACACACTCACACCAAAACCAGCAAATAAACATTAATCAATAATGACACCACCACCAACAACAACAACAAAAACACGGTTGATGGACGGTCGCTTGTAGTTGTGCAGTATCAATAACAGCAAAAGAAACATTAACCAATAATGATCAACAATAAACATGACCCAGCTAACATGGTCAATATGTAGTGTGCAAATGCTTCAGTAAGGAATTGTATTGACAATCAAGTCACATCAATCAATAAGTCACAATACCCAAACAGGAAAAAACTTCAAGAAGAAGCATGTTTCAAAGAGGACTCGTACTGTATTGACAAAAAATACAAATAACAATCAGTTAACAATAAGACAACACAAATGGCAGAATTCAAACAGTGAAACCAATGCATAGCGCAATTGTTGAAATAAATAAATAATCATATTGACTTCTCAATTTGACTCTACAATATTGACCGGTTCTCCTGGAGAATCAGTTCGACAGAATAAGTTGTACAATCTAACACTAGGAAAACCCAACCCACTCACAAACCGCAGAATCCAGCAGAAAGGATCCATCACAACAGGACATAGTGTGGAATCGTTGAAATAAATAAATATTTGAATTTACTCTTCTCCCGCTGAGTGGTCCTCTTTGAGAACACAAGATCGACAGAACTACCAAACACTACCAAAAAAAAAAAGAAAATCGTTGTGCGACTGATGACCAAGTCAAGTCAAGTCAAGTCAAATTTATTTTTATAGCGCATTTCATACACAGGTGCAACTCAATGTGCTTCACAAAAAAAAAACAAATGCAAAAGGAAAGAAAACAAGAAAAGAAGAAAGACATTAGAGTCAAAGAACATTTAAAACACCAAGATTAAAAACATATGGTAAAAAGAAAAATATAAAAAGAACAATACATTTTTAAATATGTTTAAAACATTAAGATAAAAATCATACTGTATAGTAAGAAATAAACATAGAAATAAAAATGATAGAAAATGCAAGCTAGTGAAAAGCATCTGAAAACAGCTTTGTCTTAAGTCTAGATTTGAAGCTATTGACAGTGGTGCATTTTTTACATCATTTGGAAGCTGGTTCCACTCCGACCAGGCCGCCACAGTGGCGAATAGACTTGCCTGCTTGTGAATAACAATCAACCAGCAGCCATTTCATCCCTATCTCCTGCTGCTGATCACGACAACAACAGACAAACAAAATAAAAGGATAACCAATCAAACAAAACAACAATAAAAGAGCAGGAAACGGGCAATA
>NC_085877.1:24434446-24444446 GCF_034702125.1 Engraulis encrasicolus | reverse complement strand
AGTCGCGTCGTGTCGAGCTGTAGGCCTACCAGAAAAACAGCAGTGGAAAAGAGGCATGTGTACTGTATGCCGCTGTGTCAGTCGGTTCATACTGCAGTGCATCATTCGGAAAGCGGTTTGGTATTTTTGTGGTTGATAGGTCCATTTTCCATTGTATCTCTGTGTTTCGATGTCGCATCAAAGAAAGAATGAGTGGGCCTTGGTACCCATAAGGCGCTGTGCCAGGTTTGAGTCCAGCCCAAAGTCGTTTCCTGATCCTTCCCCATCTCTCCCACTCACTTCCTGTCACCATCTCACACTGTCTTATGACATAAAGGTTGACAAAATGCATTGAATGAATGGGTGTTAAGAATGAATGTTTTGTCCCAAACTAGGCATGTCAGGAAAACATACGATACACAATAAACAATGCGATACGAAATTATGTATGTAGCTGATTATCTAATGATGTCACTTTGGATAAGCATTTGCTTTTAAATGTAAGTTAGCGTATAAGTCATTTGTATCTACTACTGGAGTCTGGTAGGCCATGCATATACGCCAGTGAGGTGCGGTCAACTTTATGGCTAGGGAGGCAAATATATAATACTACAGCTACAGTATAAGTACATTTTAGTAAATTTACCAAATAGGCCTACCGATAAGTTTCGTATGTCATAGCTTTCTTAACATAAGGCAGGCCTACAAAATAAAACATGCTGCATTTCCGTAGAGAAAATGCTATTAGATCTCTCTCTCTCACACACACACACACACACACACACACACACACACACACACACACACACACACACACACACACACACACACACACACACACACACACACACACACACACACACACACACACACACACACACACACACACACACACACGATTCAAACAGTGGTCTCACATAAACCACACAGCAGTAATGTGGACAAACAGCAGCATCACGGCTGAGAGAGCTGGAGAGCAGAGCAGAGGAGAGGAGAGTAGTGGAGAGGAGAGAAGAGGAGAGGAGAGGAGAGGAGAGGGCGGAGGGGAGAGGAGAGGAGAGGGGCGGAGAGGAGACGAGACGGGAGGAGAGGAGAGGACAGGAGACGGGAGGAGAGGGGAGGAGAGGCGAGGGGAGGAGAGGCGAGGGGAGGAGAGGCGAGGGTAGGAGAGGCGAGGGGAGGAGAGGAGAGGCGGAGAGGAGAGGAGAAGAGGAGGAGAAGAGAGAAGAGGAGAGGAGAAGAGGGAAGAGGAGAGGAGAGGAGATGGGAAAAGAGAGGAGAGGAGAGGAGAGGAGAGGAGATGGGAAAAGAGAGGAGAGGAGAGGAGAGGAGAGGAGAGGAGAGGAGAGGAGAGGAGGAGGGGAGAGTAGTGAAGAGTGTACGCTCCTTCACAGCCCACTGCTCTCACACACACAGGATTCAAACAGTGGTCTCACATAAACCACATCACGGCGGATGCTCAATGGAAGACACACACACACACACACACACACACACACACAGGATTCAAAACATGGTGTCATATAGACCGCTGAGCACCACGGCGAACAAACTGGTGTGATAGCGTTTGTGATAAGCACCGGATTCTCGTGCAAATGTAGGCCTACATCTACTTGTACGAGGCTATGGCAAACGATGTGGGACAAAGGTGTGGCAGGAAGCGAATGTCAACACTTAAACATAGATTACTACACAAGCTTCGATATGGTCACCAAATATTTTGGGACTGTCCTTTATGTTATGCCTACACTTTGGAATTAGATCAGAGTCTTGTAGTTACACGGGTATATTTGATTTACCTCAACGGCACCCTGTAGCCTACTCAACTTTACAAACAGTTACAGGGCACATGAGAATCCTGTTCAGATCACAAAAGCTACCACCACACCAGAGAGAATCACGGCGGATTCTCTTTCTCCCCACGGGTCTCACAAACACAGGCTTCACACACATAGGAAACACTGATCTTACCTTTATCTCGTACATCAGGTCCATGCGCCGCTCTTTTCCACTTTGGCGTTGCGCATGCTAACGTTGCTTTAGCCTGTGCTGTCCATCCAAAGCCACATCTATTCGAGACGCCCCAAACGTCCAAAGCAATTTGGCATTGAATATGAATATGAGTAGCCGCGAGGATTTGTGTTTCGTGAGGCTCCTTAGTCCTTAGTAAATTGTTAAGTCGTACAATTCCATGCGAATGGTCTTCCACACATTCTCGCCGGTTGCAAACGGGACACAGGGGAAACAAAAATAGTTTCTGTTGTAGAACTCACTTTGAAATGATCGGGTAGTTATAACCTTCTGACCACCTGCAGTAGCAAACCCTTCAGCTCTGTCGGTCCTCCATTCTTTATCACATATTTTCCTCTTAGAAATCCAACTTTGAGAATGCTCTTAGTTTTTCGTTATGAAATCCACTTGTAGCAGACAAAGTGAACAAGCTAGCCAACAACACCGACTGGCTGTGAACTTCAGATTCGCTATGACGTAACTGGCCAGCAATACTCTCAATGCCAGAAGGAGTCTGCGGCCAGGCTACTCCTCGCCTCACCATTGTATATTTCAGTGGGCGTTATGCCAAAGCGTTCAGAGTAAAGAAATGATAATCACACGTAGAAAATAGTAGAACATTATCAGGAATTGAGGGCACACCATACATACTTCTATTAAGTGTATAAAAACGTTTAATACAATATTACCAGGTTGCATTCACAGAACGAGCAAAATGGCGCATGCGCTGAAGCTTGTTAAGGAGGGATTGCGCAATCCGGGGTGAGGCCAGTTCAGAGTTGCCCCAAATTCACCGTATTCGGAGCAATTTGACATGAAATGGGCAAATATTATGATTTTGGCCACGGAAATGATTGAAAATGAGTGAAACTGTTTAAATACTGCTCAAATGGTAGTTATGGTGCAGATGCTCGAAAACAATAGCTGTTATTGTTATTATTATTCACATTTACTGCAGCTCATCATTCTCAGATCTGGCTGGTGAGGCCGTGCCTCCCCTGCCGTATTGGAGTGCACGTGCCTGATATACGCTAACCAAACTGGACAACATGCAAGTGCGTTCCATTTACATCACATCGTATCAACATTTCAGAAAGTAGTGGGAGTGAAATGACAACACAAAATGTATTTTTAATATGGCAAAAGTGATTGTTCGTGTACAAGCTGTGTTTTCATTTTGAATTGGTGAATAATTGATAACTGTGGCCTTGTTTTATTTTATTTTTTACAAATGACTAACAGACAAAATTTCTCTTCTCTGTTTCTTTCTTTCTTTCTTTCTTTCTTTCTTTCTTTCTTTCTTTCTTTCTTTCTTTCTTTCTTTCTTTCTTTCTTTCTTTCTTTCTTTCTTTCTTTCTTTCTTTCTTTCTTTCTTTCTTTCTTTCTTTCTTTCTTTCTTTCAATTCCTCTCTTATTTCATTCTCTCTCTCTCTCTCTCTCTCTCTCTCTCTCTCTCTCTCTCTCAGGGATCGAAGCGTATTTTGCGCTCCAATGAAATTCTGCTGTCTTCGGCTGGACTCACAGAGACCGACCTACAGCTCACATTCTCTCTGCAGGTACACACAAACACACACACACACACACACACACACACACACACACACACACACACACACACACACACACACACACACACACACACACACACACACACACACACACACACACACACACACACACACACACACACACACACACACACACACACACACTGGCGTGCAGACGGTTGTAGAAGTTCACAATCTTCACAATGTAATGCAAAGCTGTAGTAATCCCACTCCTCTGTCAACAGTAGTTTGGTGTATGTGAATTTCCTGTCTGAGATATGACCTCACTTCCTGTTTGTGTGCGTTCCTCCTGCAGTATCCCCACTTCCTGAAGCGCGATGCCAACAAGCTGCAGATCATGCTGCAGCGCCGCAAGCGCTACAAGAACCGCACCATCCTGGGCTACAAGACACTGGCCCTGGGACTCATCAACATGGCAGAGGTCAGTAATCGCTCTCTCGGTCTGTCTGTCTGTCTGTCTATCTATCTGTCAGGCACCATCTTGGCTTTCCTTTCTGTCTCTCTGTCTCTCTGTCTCTCTGTCTCTGTCACCATCCTGTGCTACAAGACACTGGCCCTGGGACTCATCAACATGGCAGAGGTCAGTAATCGCTCTCTCGGTCTGTCTGTCTGTCTATCTATCTGTCAGGCACCATCTTGGCTTTCCTGTCTGTCTGTCTGTCTGTCTGTCTGTCTGTCTGTCTGTCTGTCTGTCTGTCTGTCTGTCTGTGTCTGTCACCATCCTGTGCTACAAGACACTGCCGTTCGGGCTCATCAACATGGCAGAGATCAGTACTGTCTGTCTGTCTATCTGTCTGGCACTATCTTGCCTTTCTTTTCTGTCTGTCTGTCTGTCTGTCTGTCTGTCTGTCTGTCTGTCTGTCACCATCCTGGGCTACAAGACACTGGGGTTCAGGCTCATCAACATGGCAGAGATCAGTGCTGGCTGTTTGTACTCTCTGGCCGTCTGTCTGTCTGTCTCTCTTGCACCACTTTATCTGTCTGTCTGTCTGTTTCTGTCTGTCTATCTGTCTGGTCTAGGACCTCCAAACCGTCGTCCGGCCCCTGAGACAATGCAATATACTCAACAGCATTGTCCCCTGAGGACTGTGGGCCCTCCTGGCAATGCCCTGTATGTCACATGACCAGTCCGGGCCTGGGAATACCTCCCCCCATCCCGCCCTATATACTGGGCACACACATAGCGAGTCCACACACATGGTACACATTGCACATAGCACACACATAATAATTTCACCATCTATGTCTGTGTGTACTTGGTTTTATCGACCAATCAGACTCCCACTGCCTCAGCCACTGCGTTGCTCAGTCATAGGTGGATGTTTGCTCACTGACTCATATCCATTATGGGTATTATTATGTAATATTTGTTGTGTAACTACATAAGTAGTGGAGGCTGCTGTGGCTATACAACATGTGGGCTACATGCCCGTGGGGACCCAGGTTCGAATCCGGCCTTGGGTCATATCCCAGACCTTACACCCATCTCCCTCTCGCAAGCATGTTCAATCTACGTATTCTCCATTATGCTGTCTAATAAAGGCACAACTTGGGCAAACACAGGGCAAAATGAATAGCAATGGTATTTATAATACAAGTCCACAATAGCACTGGCTGCCTTTTTTGATGAATAATTGAAAGACCATAGGAAGAGATTGTGTTTCCTCCGAAACAACTTCATAAATACGGAGGGGTTGTTGTGACACAGCACACTAATACACCCGTACCACTCGCAGGCTACTACGACCCTCACCCATATCTCTCTCCCACAGCCATTTCCTCACTGTTCTCCACTGTCCTGTCAAGTAACCCATTGATGTAGGATGCTACATAGCGCAGCATTGACCCCAGCTCCCGGGAGTTGCATGATGCTGCTTTAGAAATTTGAAATTGTTTTGTTCTAAAAGTTAGTAATAGTAGTAGTAGTTGTGCTAGGTTAGAGCTGAATGAACACGTTCTGGTGATGATGAAAAAAGGCTTGGGCATTTAGCAGGTGTTTTTTGCAGGTGTATTAAGCCTGGCTCAAACTACACGACTATCGCCCCGATTCTCGGCTGAAAACCCCCCTTACAACAATCGCTGGAACGTTACCCCCCAGGACCATCGCAAGCGATTGTCGGGGAAGATTTCCTCGTCGTGTGCGACGTTCTAAGATAGAACTTTAGCAGCTCAAAGAGTCGCCGATCGCAAGTCGTAGAAATCAAACACTGTTTGATATTTGCGACTGGAAATAGAACGTCGGGCATTGTCTCGGTGGCTGCGAGCAGCGATAAGATTGACAGTTGCGATTCTCTTCTAGTGTGCGGTGCACCCCGACGTCAAAATCGGACACATAATCGCTAGTCATGTAGTTTGAGCTTTGGCTTTAGGCATCAATGGGATAAAGGCACAACTTCTTTAACAAGAGAAAATTAAAACAAATGGTATTTATGTAATAGAAGTCCACAATACTCGTTTGTCTTTGCTGATGACAAATGAAATCGCCATACGGTGGGTTTGCGTTTTCCTCAGAAGCATTGAGTCGTTATAATTATGTTAGTACACATAAGAAGCATGACTCCCTTTGTGCCTGCAGGCTATTAGTTTCAGTGTTGCTTTTGATCTACTCTATTCATTTCACTTTGTTGTCATTCGTTTCCCTCTTTCTACATTTTATTTTGCTATTCCTTGCTCTCTCTCTCTTCTCCTCTATCCTCCTTCGCCTCCCTCTCTCTCTCCCTTTCGCCTCGCTCCTCTCCCTTTCTGTTTCTTCTGCATTTCCATTTTATATGTGTGTCTGTACACATTATATTAGTTTGTTTGCTTTTCATCCCTTCTCATCCCTTCATTTTCCTCTTTGTCTTTTCATGTCCCTTTTGTCCCTCTGATTCTTTCTTTTTATCTCTTGCTCTGTTTCTCACTCTTCTCTCTCTCTCTTTCTTTCTGTGTTTCTCTCTCTCTCTCTTTCTCTCTGTGTTTCTCTCTGTGTGTTTCTCTCTCTCTGTCTCTCTCTCTCTCTCTCTCTCCCTCTCTCTCTCTCTCTCTCTCTCTCTCTCTCTCTCTCTCTCTCTCTCTCTCTCTCTCTCTCTCTCTCTCTCTCTCTCTCTCTCCTCTCTGCTTCTATCTTTGTCTTGTGTTACTACCTTTTTGTGTGTCGGTATACATTAGTCTGGGCTGCGTGGATATGGCATTCAGCGGAGGACAATGTGCTCTAGATAACGGTAATAAGCTCCACGCCTGGGAAAGCAATCCCGCTATTCAGTCAAATGAATAAAAACGAAACGAGAGGAAAAAAGTCTAATCACATACGCTTTCTTTGTTTCATTTCTTTCTCCATCTCAGTTTCTTTTTCTTTTTGGTTTCTCCTCTAAGGAATGTTGACATTTCGTTTGTGTTAACCCACTGTGGTTGTTTTCATGAATCAGTTCCAAAGCAATGATGGGTGAAACTTTCCCTTTTATTAAAAAGGAGAATTCCTGCCAGATTCAACATGCAGTTGTATTGCTCACGCTTCATCTTGACATATTCCAAATATCACCCCAATATCTAAGTTTTGGAAGTATGCTAAAAATTTAAACAAACTCATGCCCCTATTAGCATGGCTAAGATCTCAGAAAGGGCTTAACAAAAGAAAATAATGCGTTGTCAGGTTCTGACAAGTCAAGAGTACTGTGAGCAAAACCACCTTATATTAAAATTGGCAGGAATTCTCCTTTAATATGTCATAATTCATAGGACCTTATTCTTTTCTTTTGGTCCTTCCGCTGGCGGTCCTAAAATGATTTGCACCCCAGGCAACGCCCCCAATAATGCCCCGCCCCCAATGAAAAAGAAAAAGTGCCGAAAATCCCTTGTATTCGGTGATAAATGCTGCCAATGATGCTAACCCCTGTCAGGTGCCACCCCCGCAACTGCTCAGTCAGACTGCCCCTAGGACCGCCCCTTCCCCTTGTAATGTAGCAATGCTTTCCTCTCATTTATTTTAAACGGACATTGAGGTGCGTGCGTGTGTTTCTATGTGTGTTTCTATGTGTGTTTGTGTGTTTGTGCGTGCGTGCGTACCTGCGTGCATGCCTGCGTGCGTTCCTGCGTGTCTGTGTGCTGTATTGGATTCCTTGCTGCCATTAAGGTGTGTCTGTGTGTCATAATGATGTCTCCGTTTTCACCCTCTACTGCTCTACACGTCTCCTGTTTCCCTCCTTCTCACTTGCCCACTCTCCAAATCCTCTCCCCCTCTCCTCCCCTCCTCCCTCCTCTCTCCTCCTATATTATCCTTTCTATCTTGTCTCCTTTTTCCTCCTCTCCTCCTCCTCCTCCTCTTTCATCTTCTCCACAGGTGATGCAGTACCTTACTGAAGGGGCCCACATGCTGGGCCTGCACTCTCTTTCTCCTCCTCATCTCCTCTATTCATCTCTCCATTTCCTCCTCTCATTAAGTAACGTCCTATGTTTCCTCCTCCACTCTCCTCCTTGTCAGGTGATACAGCACCCTGCGGAAGGTGCCCAGGTGCTGGGTCTGTAGTGTCGTCTCCTCTGTCCTCTGTCCTCTCCTCTCCTCTCCTCTCCTCTCCTCTCCTCTCTCCTCCTCTCCTCTTCTCTCCTCCCTCTCTCCTCTCCTCTCTCCTCTCCTCTCCTCTCCTCTCTCCTCTCTCCTCTCTCCTCTCTCCTTCTCTCCTTCTCTCCTTCTCTCGTCTCCTCTCCTCTCTCCTTCTCTCCTCTCTCCTCTCTCCTCTCTCCTCTCTCCTCTCCCCTTCTCTCCTCTCTCCTTCTCTCCTCTCTCTCTCTCTCTCTCTCTCTTCTCTCTCCTCTCCTCTCCTCTCCTCTCCTCTCCCTTCTCCTCCTAACATGTGCTGCATCAGATCACCTACACCTACACCCTGTGTCTCCTCTCTCCTCCTCTCTTCAGGTGATGCAGCACCCTACGGAGGGTGCCCAGGTGCTGGGTCTCCACAGCCAGCTGAAGGAGGCCTCGGTGCCCGTGGCAGAGGTGCGCGTCTACAGCCTCTCCAGCCAGCCCATCGACCAGCCCAGGGCCAAGGCTTCTGGTGAGTGAGTGAGTGAGTGAGTGAGTGAGTGAGTGAGTGAGTGAGTGAGTGAGTGAGTGAGTGAGTGAGTGAGTGAGTGAGTGAGTGAGTGATAGATAGATAGATAGATAGATAGATAGATAGATAGATAGATAGATAGATAGATAGATAGATAGATAGATAGATAGATAGATAGATAGATAGATAGATAGATAGATAGATAGATAGATAGATAGATAGATAGATAGATAGATAGATAGATAGAGAGAGAGAGAAGAAGTGGGTGTGAAAGGGAGTGAGAGAGAGGGGGGGGGTCAGAGAAAGGGACAGAGAAGGGGGGATGAGAATTAGAATGAAAACGAGAGAAAGAAAACTGTGAGTGAGAATGTGAGTTTGTAAGGGAGAGAGAGAGAGAGAGAGAGAGAGAGAGAGAGAGAGAGAGAGAGAGAGAGAGAGAGAGAGAGAGAGAGAGAGAGAGAGAGAGAGAGAGATGATTGATCGCCCTAGAGCCAAGGCGTCCAGTGTGTGTTTGCGTGCCTGCGTGCGTGCGAGCCTTTTTGTACGCGAGTGTGGAAGAGAGTTAGTGTGCATGAGTGTGTGTGTAATGTGCATACCCATCAATCTGTCTCCTGCCAACCTATCAAGCTGCCCAGGAGCAGGCCCAAGAAGGCCGAGAAGGAAGAGAACAGAGAAACATATGGTGAAAGAGTACGTAGATGGAGAGGTGGAAACGATTGCCCATACAGGGACAAGTAAAAACTACTACTACTAGAGAGAAAGAGAGAGAAAGAGAGCAAGAGACAGAGAGAGACAGACAGAGTACTGTGGCTGAAGTGTTTTACGAGAGAGAGAGAGAGAGAGAGAGAGAGAGAGAGAGAGAGAGAGAGAGAGAGAGAGAGAGAGAGAGAGAGAGAGAGAGAGAGAGAGAGAGAAGAGAGAGAAGAGAGAGAAGAGAGAGAAGAGAGAGAAGAGAGAGAAGAGAGAGAGAGAGAGAGAGAGAGAGATGGGTACAGTGGATGGGTACAGTGGATAAAAGCAATTTAAATTACATGGCTGATAAGGACATAACAGCACTGGTATGTAATGGAAGGAGAGAGGTGAAGGGAAGACTTGAAGTAGGGGATGGTGGAGGAGAAGAAGGGAAGGAGAAAAGGGGAGGGGATGGAGAAAGTGAACGAAAAGAGAGGGAGAGAGAAGAGACAGCAAGATGAATTGCAGAGAGGGGACACAGAGAAGAGTGAGAGTGTGAAAGGGAGAGGGAAACAAAAGAGAGAGAGAGAGAGAGAGAGAGAGAGAGAGAGAGAGAGAGAGAGCGAGAGAGAGAGCGAGAGAGAGAGCGAGAGAGAGATCGAGAGAGAGAGCGAGAGAGAGAAGGGAATAAAATGGAGACAGAACCCCAGACACAGTGGGGCAGAGAGCAGAGCTTGAATTTCATCAGAT
>NC_085877.1:24414248-24419248 GCF_034702125.1 Engraulis encrasicolus | reverse complement strand
GGCTCTCTGTCTTTCTCTCTCTCTCTCTCTCTCTCTCTCTCTCTCTCTCTCTCTCTCTCTCTCTCTCTCTCTCTCTCTCCTCCCCTCTCTCTCTCTCTCTCTATCTCTCTCTCTGTCTGTCTGTCCCTCTGTCTCTCTGTGTATGTCTCTCTCTGCCTGTCTGCCTGTCTGTCAGTCTGTTTGTCTGTCTGTATCTCTCTCTCTCTCTCTCTCTCTCTCTCTCTCTCTCTCTCTCTCTCTCTCTCTCTCTCTCTCTCTCTCTCTCTCTCTCTCCTCCTGTGGCTGTGCCTGTTGTTCTGCTGATAATGGCTGTAATTGCGTGCTCCTCAGCCATTGTGGGGAGATGAGAGGTGCATTGTGTGTTTTCTCTTTCTTTTCTTTTTACTGCTGGTTGTTCTCATCAAACTGATTAAGCACACACATGCACACACATGCACACACATGCACACACATGCACACACATGCACACACATGCACACACATGCACACACATGCACACACATGCACACACATGCACACACACACTCAAAGATCGAAATGTTTTCTCTGGCACAATCACAGAGAGATTGCCGGTTACACACAGACAATAAACGCACACACACACACACACACACACACACACACACACACACACACACACACACACACACACACACACACACACACACACACACACACACACACACACACACACACCTTCACGCACACACACACAAAGCACGCATGCACGTACACACACTCTTTCAGAGGGGTGTAACACGCTGCCTGATAAAAAAGCTATATTGAATTGCTAAATCTTACTGATAAACACACACACACACACACACACACACACACACACACACACACACACACACACACACACACACACACACACACACACACACACACACACACACACACACACACACACACACACACACACACACACACACACACACAAAGATTCATTAAATTACTTCATGGCCAGTGACCTCTTTGGCCTTAATTATATTGGTTGTGAATAGACGTTATCATTTAATATTATTTCAGTATTATATGATTATATGATATCCTTTCAATATTGTTTTTAAACGGATATTACGCATTACATGATCGTTCTCCATTTCAGATAGGAAGAAGCCATGGCTAATATGAGGCATTCCTCTGCGTCTAATGAAATTCTATTTCATTCTCAGTTCTAATTCAGTCATTCTCATCCTTAAGTTCCAAGAGCAACACGGTTGTGAGGAGAGTAGAGGAGAGGAGAGCAGAGGAGAGCAGAGCAGAGCAGAAGAGACGAGAAACAAGAGCCTGTTGTTGCGAACTTTATTTTTTATTAGGCATATTAACTATTCCATTTAGAAACAGTCCCCTACCAGTAGGAACTGGTCTCCCCCTACACCCCCCATACATAGCTGAAGTGCCCTTGAGAAAGGCACCTTACCCCACATTGCTCCAGAGAGAGTACACTACACTACACTACACTGAAAATAACTAAGTCACTTTAGGTAACAGCGTCCACATTGGTTAAGTGTTATGTTGCGTAATTTCATTTCGGAATGCATCGCGTTAAGTGTAAATGTGCTGTAATAAAACTTGTGATGGCCAGTCGTTTCCTGATGAGCACTCATTATGGTCGTTATGGATTAACAGTAGTGCCATTATCCCCAGAGAGAGACTGCGAGAGTGCCTTAATCCTAATCTCAATCCCACTTTTCATCACAGCTGTTCCCATATGCCGTTAGCACCAGATTATATTCGCAGTCTGTTATGAAGTTGTCGTGTGCGTGCACGATAATCTCGCTTGGATTTAGGGGCAGGGGGATTCATGTAGTGTATGAGTATAGTGCGATGGCATTGAGGTTGTCATGCCATTTATGAGCAGCCGTGGTGTAATGTTTTGGGCGTTGGGCTGCAGATCACAAAATTGCAGGTTCAAATTTCGCCCTTACCTCTCCCTACACCTCCACCCATAGCTGAAGTGCCCTTGAGCAAGGCACCTTACCCCACATTGCTCCAGGGGCTGTACAAACAATACCCTGTAATATCTGTAAATCGTTGGATTAAAAAAAGCATCAGCTAAGTAAGTGTAATGTAATTTAGTGTTGGTGAAGTGGAGGTTATGATTGTGTTTGCATTTTTCGTGGGTCTCGTGTGTTTTGTGCTGGGAAGAGATTTCCAAGTGTACAGGCTTACTGGGATAATTGCGGAGGGGGCAATCAGATGGTAGTTGGGGGTCCAATGTCTGGCTCACCTGGTTCGTTCAGGTGTTTCAAGGTTTACATTTTGTGGTAATCCCATCAGCACATCAACACAGTATGTGTGGCACTGTACCTACAGAATGGTAACGTTACCCTACCCCCACCCCACACTTCAGCCTATCCTCCCACAGACCCACTTGTGGAAGTCTTTTCCCACCACAAGATACATGGGGTTGGCATCCCATTCAGGGCCAGTGGGAAGGTTGTTAGGGGTGGGATGTGGTGGGAGTTGACAGGGGTGCTGGTGACTGTAGATCAGGGGTGGGCAATTATTTTGGCCGAAGGGCCGCATTGGGTTTAGAAAGTCACCCAAAGGACCGGATGTCGTAGGCAGCTTGCCGGTGCCAATAATAAGAAATGGTTTACGCCAACATAATTACACCATTGTCAATTATACCATTCCTGCTAATTGTATCTAGATGTAGACCTAAGTAATCTTAGGTTTCCAAGACCCTAGTTTTAGGTAGCCAATTTAAGAATGAGTGACCATATGAATCTGCTATTTTATTCTTGGAAAGGCTCTGAGGGCCGCGTTAAATGGCTGAGTGGGCCGCATGTGACCCCCGGGCCTGAGTTTGCCCACGTCTGCTGTAGATTGTGGGCACTATGCCACATTATGTACGCCTGGTAGCCCTGTAACAGTATTGTTACATCGAGAATTCGCAATACCCAGACGCACGAACCTGTGTTTCAGTGCAAAAATGCAGAATCGTGCTATTCTACGTCCGGTTGTTTATAATCTCATTTTATGTTGTTGGTTAATGTGATTAAAGATGATGAATTAATTATAAAATATATAGCCTATATATTTTTTTTAAATAGTGTGGGGTGTACCAAACTAGGGGTAAAAAATTGTGATACGAACCGAATCGTGAATTGGGTGTATCGTCACAGCCCTTATAAAGCCTGGTAATTTAACTCTCTTGACAAGTGGTCAATGAACATTACAGTTCAGAGTATTTGAAGGGCATGGGGAAAGTGTAGGGGTCGGGGGGTAGAGATGGGATGGAATGACTGGGCAGTCAGTTGAGTTGGCACTGTTGTCATGGATACGGTGCCACCCATATGCTGCAGGGGATTATGGTTATTATCATGAATGGGCAGCAGCTGCAGGTTAATGTGATTAGGCTGAGTAATGAGGAGCTCTGCTTATGTAACACCAGGCAGACTCTACCAACACACACCAGCCAAATATGCGAGAGGGAGAGAGATGATGGATGGATGGATGGATGGATGGATGGCTGGATGGATGGAGGGTGGGTGTGATGGAGAGAGAGAGAGACAGACAGAGAGAGAGGGGGGGAGAGAGAGAGCTGACCAGCCAAATATGCAGTCAGGGGAGAGACATGGATGGATGGATGGATGGATGGATGGATGGATGGATGGATGGATGGATGGATGGAGGGCGTGATGGAGAGAGAGAGAGACAGAGGGGGAGAGAGAGAACTGACCAGCCAAAGATGCGGTCAGGGGAGAGACATAGATGGAGAGAGAGAGAGAGAGAGAGAGAGAGAGAGAGAGAGAGAGAGAGAGAGAGAGAGAGAGAGAGAGAGAGAGAGAGAGAGAGAGAGAGAGAGAGAGAGAGAGAGAGAGTGTACACACACCACCCATTTTGTGATGTAATTAATCTGAGTTGTTTCACATCAGACAGCAGTCAGCACTGTCTGGCTCTGATGAGATGATGAGGTGTACAGTATGTAGCAGGCAGGTCAGGAGCATGGCTGTATTATGTGGTAGATACACAGGAGGTGTTTTCAGTCACAATACAAGACACTCAACTGTCCAGCTAAAGATGTTGTCAGAAGGGTGACATGGACGGACGGACGGGCGGACGGACGGGCGGACGGACGGATGGACGGATGAATGGATGGATGGATGGATGTAGGAAGGGAGGGAAGAGGGATGGTACGAGAGAGCATGCCACACTCCCATTTAGGGATGTAATTAATCTCAGTTACTTAGCAGCAGACAACAGTCAACCCTGTACCGTATGTAGCGGTCAGGTCGTCAGGTGCATGTGATGATTATGTGATAGGTGTACATCAGGGCTATTCAATTAGAATTTCATTTCAAACTGAAATGTATACTGCTTCAGTTGGGGGCCATGCCTGGGCCGCATGTGGACTGCATCTGGGCCGCATCTGGCCCTCGGGCCTCCAATTGAATAGCCCTGGTGTACATGATGTACATGAAGTGTGGTCCTACATAACACGAGACTGTCAACTGCCCAGCATGCTGTCAGCTCCAATGAGATGTGTGCTGTATGTAGTAGTGAATTTGTGTGTGTGTGTGTGTGTGTGTGTGTGTGTGTGTGTGTGTGTGTGTGTGTGTGTGTGTGTGTGTGTGTGTGTGTGTGTGTGTGTGTGTGTGTGTGTGTGTGTGTGTGTGTGTGTGTGTGTGTGTGTGTACCTGGTAATGGATGTATGTGTTGGAGTGCATATCCATTTGTAAATATGTTCGGTGCGTGCGTGTGTGTGTGTGCATGCGTGTGTTCGCACAGTGTGTTCCAGCTTGGGCATATAGTTCTATCATGTTAGATGGTTTGATGGAATTATTTCAGCATTATGCACTCTCAAGACGCACTCAATTCCATTATAGCTAATTGTTTAATGGCAACTGTATTGACTGTTAACAATTAACTCATTGTAACATTCTCTCCTCCTCCTCCTCCTTCTCTCTCTCTCTCTCTCTCTCTCTCTCTCTCTCTCTCTCTCTCTCTCTCTCTCTCTCTCTCTCTCTCTCTCTCTCTCTCTCTCT
>NC_085877.1:24401748-24406748 GCF_034702125.1 Engraulis encrasicolus | reverse complement strand
AAGGTACACTATGTAATGTTTTTATATTTTTATTTCCAGAATTCATGCCCATTCACAAATGATACTTTTTTCACAAATACTTACCACCACCACAAAAAGTATTCATTATGACTGGGAAAATGGCACAGTCTACAAAGGTGGATCTTCTCCTGTTGAATTGCCAGAAATTCCAATTTTTAGCTGCACTAACTTCCTGTACTTTGTTCATACTGGTAAATATTGATTTATTACTTAGTAATTACTCATGAAAAGATCACGTTTCACAATAGGCAGCACAGTTTCAATGACCTGCCTACTCTGGCCACAATCCTACATAGTGAACATACCTACTCTGGCCACAATCCTACAAAGTGTACCTTTAAGAGCCAATATTTTTTTGCATTTTAAAATGGTCTGTCTGGGTGATGTTAGTCCTTGAGAAGCAGGATGATTCAGCAGGGAAAAGGGGGTGAAATTGATTTTAGTCTAAGCAAAACATCGCCTCATAAGCACTTCTCTCTTTCTGCTCCTACTCTATCACTTTGAAACTCACATATGAAACTATCTCTCTCTCTCTCTCTCTCTCTCTCTCTCTCTCTCTCTCTCTCTCTCTCTCTCTCTCTCTCTCTCTCTTCACCCTCTCTCTCTCTCTCTCTCTCTCTCTCTCTCTCTCTCTCTCTCTCTCTCTCTCTCTCTCTCTCTCTCTGTCTCTCAGGTTCTCACCCCGTTGCTAAGCACCTGGGGGCTCTTGACAACCGCTACAGTTCCTGTTTCCTGGACGGAGCCTGGAGGGAGCTCTTCAGTCGCACAGAGCCTCCACAGACAGGTACACACGCACACGCACACGCACACGCACACGCACACACACACACACACACACACACACACACAGTGGAAAAATTTAAAACACAATATTGTATTTATTCTAGATTTATTCTAGTGAGACTGTAAATGTATTCATGACATCTTCCCCCTCCATACATACATACAGCAAATTATTACCCCACCAAGACCTGAATTCCAAATGGGTTTTCTCTCTCTCTCTCTCTCTCTCTCTCTCTCTCTCTCTCTCTCTCTCTCTCTCTCTCTCTCTCTGTCTCTGTCTCTGTCTCTATCTCTCTCTCTCTCTCTCTCTCTCTCTCTCACACACACACACACACACACACACACACACACACACACACACACACACACACACACACACACACACACCATCATCATCATCATCATCGGCGATCACTCGAAACGAGTATGATTGTCCCCCTGACGTTGGGTCTGGTCATTTGTGGGTCGTCAGATGACGGTTGAGGCCAATCCTTGATCCACAGTCTCTATTGCAGTGGGGGCATATGTAGATTGTTGTCCTGGAGATAGTTGTTTGGATGTGAGGATTCATTTTGGCAGTGGTTCTCTCCTTCCTCAATTGCCTTTTTGTTTCTGCAGCATGGTGGAGGTCCTCTTCTAGTTGTGCTGTACCCTCATGAACCAACCTTCTCCACTCATCTCTTTGGAGGACCGCCTCCTCCCAGTTATTGACATTGAAGCTACACTTTCTGAGATGTACTTTTATCATGTCTTTGTACCGCTTCTTCTGCCCTCCTTGGGTACGCTTTCCTTCCTTTAGTTGGCCATACAAAATTCGTTTTGGAAGGCGGTTGTCTGACATGCGTAACACATGACCTGTCCATCGTAGCTGGTGCTTAGCAATAGTTGAGGTGATGCTTGGGATGTTGGCTTCTTGTAGGACACTGATATTGGTGCGTCTATCTTCCCAGCTGATCCTAAGGATCTTACGTAGGCATCGCTGGTGATATTGCTCAAGGGCTTTCAGATGTCTACTGTAAGTAGTCCAACTGTCAGCTCCGTAGAGCAGGGTGGGAAGAATAACGGCTCGATAGACCATGAGTTTTGTTTTAGTCAGGATATCACGGTTTTCAAATACCCTGTCCCTAGCAAAAGCTGCGCTGGCACACCCAATTCGGTGGTGGATTTCTGCATCAATGTCAGATCTTGTGGATAGAAGACTACCCAGATACATGAACTGGTCCACATTTTCCAGGGTGTTGTTGGCCACATGGATGGTTGGAACCTTTGGGGATGTGCCAGGAGCTGGTTGGTACAGAATCTGAGTCTTCTTGATGTTAATATCAAGTCCCAGGAGTTGGTAGGCTCTGGCAAAGGCGTCCATAATGCTCCGGAGTTCTTCTTCAGACAGAGCCACAAGGGCATTATCATCAGCATATTGGAGTTCCATGATGGAGGATGTGAGCACCTTGGTCTTTGCCCTGAACCTGTTGATGTTAAAGAGCCCACCGTCTGTCCTGTATACGAACTTGAGACCCTCAGGTAGACTTTGACTGGTGAGGTGGAGGATGGTGGCAATGAAAATGGAGAAGAGGGTTGGTGCAATAATGCAGCCCTGCTTGACTCCTGTCTCCACTTTGAAAGGGTCTGTTTCACAGCCACTGTTCCCAACTACAGTTGCGGTCATGTCATCGTGCAGTAGGCGCAAGATCTTCAGATATTTGTCTGGGCATCCAATCTTAGATAGTATGCACCAGAGGGCAGTTCTGTTGACGGAATCAAAGGCCTTAGTGAGGTCGATGAATGCCATGTACAGGGGTAGGTGTTGCTCTCGACATTTCTCCTGCAGCTGACGAGCTGTGAAGATCATGTCGGAGGTTCCTCTGGCGGGGCGGAAGCCACACTGCGACTCTGGGAGGATCATCTCTGACAGTGGTAATAGTCGGTTGGCCAAAATACGGGCCAGCACTTTGCCTGTGGTGGATAGGAGGGAGATGCCCCTGTAGTTGCCACAGTCCGCTTTATCACCCTTCTTAAAAATGGTGACAATCAGGGCGTCCCTCAGTTCAGCAGGGATTTTCTCCTTCCAGATCTTGGTAAGGAGACTGTGGATGTGACTGAGAAGTTTGGGCCCACCTTGCTTGAGGATTTCTGCAGGAATCCCATCTGGTCCAGAGGCCTTGTTGTTACTCAGTTTCCTGATGGCATCCAAAACCTCAGTTTCAGTGGGAGGGTCATCCAGATACTTCCTGATAGGCTGCTGAGGAATTTGGTTGATGGATTCTGAGTGAGCTGTGGTGTTTCGGTTTAGTAGCTCCCGAAAGTGTTCTTCCCATCTGGAGCTGATTTCTTTCTCGTCCTTCAGCAGTGTTTTCCCATCTTTGGAGCGGAGGGGATTGAGGCCTCGATAACTTGGACCATACACAGCTTTGGTGGCATTAAAGAAGCCCCTGGTGTCACCCAAGTCTGCAAGTCTCTGGATCTCCAAAGCCTTCTCTGTCCACCACTGATTCTTTAACTCTCGCACCCTGCGCTGGACAAGTGCCTTTGCATTGGAGTGGGCCTGCCTTTTAACCTTGGAATTGATGTCATGCTGCCAAGAGCAAAAGGCTATCCTTTTGTTGTTGATTAGTTGTTCTATTTCATCATCATTGTCATCAAACCAGTCTTGGTGTTTCCTGGTCTTGTAGCCAAGGGTGTCCTTGCAGGTATCGAGTAGGATGGTCTTAAGGCTCTGCCAGTGTTCTTCCACATCCTCAGGATATTCTTCTGGGAGTCGTTCATGTAGGGTCTTCTGAAGTTCTTGAACTCTTTTTGTATCCCCCAAGCTGTCGGTGTTGAATTTAGGATGGGTTTGCTTCCTTTGGGACCTCCGTGTCTGGTGTAGCTGGATGTTCATTGTGGAGCGAATTAGGCGATGGTCAGTCCAACACTCATCTGCACAGGTCATGGCTCTGGTGATGTTAACATCCTTCTGATCTCTAGCCCTGACAATAACATAGTCAATGAGATGCCAACACTTTGATCGAGGGTGCATCCAGGAGGTTTTGAACCTGTTTTTCTGGCGGAAAAGGGTATTTGTTATGACCAGCTCATGTTCAGCACACTTTGATAGTAGGAGGGTTCCATTAGAGTTGTAATTTCCAATACCTTCTTTGCCTAGAGTGCCTTTCCAGAGCATGTGATCCTTGCCAACCCTTGCATTGAAGTCTCTGAGTAGGAGGATCTTGTCCTCCTTTGGGGTGTTTGATAGAACCTGATCAAAGGTTGCATAGAATGCCTCCTAGTCTTCATCCTGTGAGCCCAAGGTAGGTGCATACGCACTCACAGCAGTGGCCATCTGGTTGTTTGAGAGCTTTAGGCGGAGTGTCATGAGACGCTCATTGATGCCTACTGGAGATTCAGATAGTTGGGAGATGAGGCGGTTCTTGATGGCGAAACCCACTCCATGGATTCTGGGTTCATCAGCTGGCTTTCCCTTCCAGAAGAAGGTATAACCACCTTTCTCTTCCTTCAAATTCCCCTCATCAGCCAGGCGGGTTTCAGACAGAGCAGCAATGTCGATGTTAAACCTTTTTAGCTCCCTAGCAATTATTGCTGATCTTCTTTCGGGACGATCATTTGAGGCCCTGTCCATAAGAGTCCTCACATTCCAGGATCCAATGTTTATTGTTTTTGTTTTTGTTTTTCGACCGCTATGAGGTGAACCCGCTGGGTGCGGTATCCCAGCCAGGTTTGAAAGGCAGGCTATTTTTAGGGCACATTTTCTAGCCCCTTCCCCAGTGTGGGGTGAGCAGAGCGGATCCTTAATAGGGCTGCTCAGACATGAGTGCTGCTACCGAGATGCTCTCTCTGCCTCAGTCCGAGAGCAAAACGATTGTATCAGACACCCACCGCCTATGTGCCAGTGCATGACTAGGAGCTCCCAGACTTCACTGTCCTGCTCCCGTTACCATTTCCTGATCGCCATAGGACTTGAGAATGGGTTGGTGGTTGGTGGTTGGTGGGAGTGGTGTCAGGAGGACGCCTGTGTGTGGAATCTTTTAGAGTGAGGAGACTGGTGCACAGGCAGCTACCCCATTGTTCTTGGCAGAGAGAGACCAAGACCCAGTGGCATGGAGATCCAAGACGACTGGAGGTCACCCTCTGTTGCAACCTTCGTCCGCCTTCCCAGCCGTTGTGGTGCATCCTACTGCTGCCATCCTCCGCCCGGTCCG
>NC_085877.1:24361748-24396748 GCF_034702125.1 Engraulis encrasicolus | reverse complement strand
TTGGGGAGGAGAGGATAGATAGATAGATAGATAGATAGATAGATAGATAGATAGATAGATAGATAGATAGATAGATAGATAGATAGATAGATAGATAGATAGATAGATAGATAGATAGATAGATAGATAGATAGATAGATAGATAGATAGATAGATAGCCTTTATTGTCTGCGGAGGGAAATTTGTTTTCACCACCACCATAACGTGTTACAGATTGCTAGAATGATATGATTGATAGAAGCACCAACCAATCCTATTCCTCCCTGTCTCTTCTAACCAATCACCTGTCTGCATCCCTCTCCCTCTATCCCTCCCCCCCACCGTTCTGTCCAATCAGGAGTCCCAGTAACCCCCATGCGATGGACGCCATTGGTCTGCAGGTGGACTACTGGCTGGCCTCATTGGCCGAGAAAAGGCGTGAGGGAGAGAGGCGGGACACGGGCTGCAAGAACACGCTCAAGTGTGCCTTCCGCTGCTTACAAGTAGGCTGGATAACAAACACACACACACACACACACACACACACACACACACACACACACACACACACACACACACACACACACACACACACACACACACACACACACACACAGACACACACACACACAGACACACACAGGTGGGAGACAGGTCGCAAGGACGCACTCAAGTGTGACTTGTGAGCCGTTTTAACGTACACACACACCGCACATACACACACACACACATACCAATCAAGATCCAGACTTTCAATCTAGTATAATATACATTATTCATGGGTATGTGGACAAAAAAACATTCAATTCTACACACACCCGCACACGCGTCCACACGTGCCAACGGCCAGACATGGGCTGCAACAACACTATAGGACTACTGCATGTTCTTTAGACTTGTTTATGTAATATTGTGCAGACTGCATGTCTAAGTGTTGTTTTGCACTGTGTGATACATGGCCCTCAAATGCTGCACAAATCCCTTCATGCCAATAAAGGTTTCATTCATTCATTCATTCACACGCTCAAAGACTGGCCTTCATAGACTGTCTTTTTGGCCTGCAGGTGAGCCGGCTGCCACCAGGGGGTGCGAGTGAGCCAGCACAGGCCCAGGTCAGCACCATGGCCATGAGCGTCGTCACCAAAGAGAAGAACAAGAAAGGTAAACACACACACACAGACTTATGCGCACACACACACACACACACACACACACACACACACACACACACACACACACACACACACACACACACACACACACACACACACACACACACACACACACACACACACACACACACAGACTTATCCATGCACACTCACAATCAACATGTAACCTTCCATATACCTGTACACACAGTGAGACGGGAGTGACCGGTGAGTTCTCAACTTAAAAAAAAAACAATCAATTTAGTGTCTCATACACACATGCATGCACATTTCAATTGGAACAGTCACTTTAAATGTAGTATAGTGCACACTGTACATGTGTATAAGAACGACTAAAGGTATTCTTTTCTGCGCAGGTGCACAGGCACGCAGGCGCACACACACACACACCCTTTCTTATGTGCACAAACAAGTTCTGGCATACATGTGTGCGCGTGGCCACATTGAAACATAAACACACTTGGCATTATATTGCCTCTGCTCTGCGGAGGCTTAGTCTTTAATTGGATAATGACTTCATGGAATGTGCCAATACCTGCAGCTATGTGCCTATGTCTGAGTTGAATAGCAGGCTAATAGGTCAGAGTGCCTATATGCCTGTTTTGAGACGGGCACTTTTAGTTAGCAGTTATAGTTAGTTTAGGGTAATTTCATGTGAAATCAGACAGTTTGGGGCCTGACCGACGTGGATTTCAATTTAAAAATGTGCCAATGCCTGCAGCTATGTCTGAGTTGAACAGCAGGCTAAAAGGTTAGAGTGCCTATATGCCTGTTTTGAGACTGGTAAGTTTCAGTCAGTTATTGGTTTTAGGGTAATTTCATGTGAAATTAGACACTTTGGGGCCCGGCCAACACAGACTTGAATAAAACTTCAAGAGTGCCTTTTTAGTGGCAGGATAGAACCCCAGAAGTGCACTTTCATGAATCTGGTAGCAATATTAAGGGACGAATGGTCTAAGAAAGTTTTAATAAAGACGGTAGGACTATATACATTTATCCTTGATTATGCCAGACAATTTGAGTCACAAAGAGATGGTTTTGATGTTGTTTGCTGTACAAATTACACAAACAACATGCAACACAACAGTTATTGGAGTATGAGATGTTAAAACATTGAATATGATTCCTTTCAAGTCTTGTTTCCTAGTCTGTTGACACGCCAATGTGCCAATACCTGAATTCATGTCTGAGTTGAACTGTAGGATAATGGGTCAGAGAGTATGCCTTTGTTAGATGATAGTTACTTATGATAGGTATTTTTTTCTCTTTTTTTCTTATTCCTTTGAAGTCTGTTTTCCATGAAGAGACATTAACACTGCCTGCCAGTGCCAATACCTAGAGCCATGTCTGAGTTTAACTACAGGCTAATGCATCACAGTATCTACAAATACAGTAAAATATGTGTTAATTTAACACTAAGCAAGTTCTTTGGGGCCAGTCTAGAAGATATTAAATTGACTTTCTAAGTGTTGGCTTAGCACTGCCAAATTCACTGTGTTCTGTATGCCTCTTTTGAGACTGCAGTAGGCTTGTTGTTGTTTGTTAGGCTGGTGTTATTTTGCTTATTCCTTTCAAGTCCGTTTTCCCATAAAGACGCATTAACGCCATGTGCCTGCTAAAATGGGCCAATACCTGTAACTATGTCTGATAAGTCAGACTGCCTATGCCTGTTTTGATTTTCATTTTGAATGTACAGTGGTACAATTAAATATTAGTAATATATATATATTTTTTTTATTAGTTGCTGAGACTGGTTAAAGTCTGCGCATTCTAGTTTGTGTCTGGGAGCAAGATCAAAGTAACATATACTGTACATGAAAAGTCAAAATGGCAGCCTCAACCTGGTTTTCTTGCTCCCTCTAGCATTCTTTTTTAAAATACAGTGACGTTTCAAGGGTTCAATGACCCACAACATCATGGGATTAAAAATAACAAAAAAGAGCGAGCAAGAATTCCTGGCTAAAGTGGACTTTCCCCTCCTTTACATTTCATAGAGTTCCATGATTACACACTTCTCAGACGTGTTAGCCAATGTTCCTCTGTAATTTAAAGAGGTATGTGAAGTTTGAACTGTGTTTACACATTTTCCCTGAAACGTCACTATCTAATATTCCCATGACAACCTAGCACAGCACAACACAACAATTTGTTTTAACCATAATCTGTGGCAAATCTGACACTACATCCAGCAGTGTCCACCATCTTCCTATTATATTGCTATTGAATATTTTTCTGTGTTTATAATATAATATAATATAATATAATATAATATAATATAATATAAGAAGGGCTCTAAATTAACCTCTTTCGCCCCCAGCCAAAATGGCTTGAAGATGTAAACCTTGCTAGCCAAACACACACTTACTAATGGGTCAAAGTAGCTTGTAAGTTGTTTTTTCTACCAGCCAAACTGACATTTCACCAGCATTTGGCCAGTTGGTTGGTGTTAATTTAGAGCCATGATTTATAATATAATATAATATAATATAATATAATATAATATAATATAATATAATATAATATAATGTAATGTAATGTAATGTAATGTAATGTAATATAACATAATGTAATGTGTCTGTCCCTGCAGTGCCCACCATCTTCCTGGGTAAGAAGCCGCGTGAGAAGGAGGTGGACTCCAAGAGCCAGATGATCGAGGGCATCAGCAGACTCATATGCTCTGCCAAGCAGCAGCCCACTATACTCAGAGGTACACATGCACACGCACGCACGCACGCACGCACGCACGCACGCACGCACGCACACACACACACACACACACACACACACACACACACACACACACACACACACACACACAGCAGCCCACCATACTCAGAGGTACACACACACGCGCATGCACGGGTCACGCACACACACACACACACACACACACACACACACACACACACACACACTAAACACACACATATTAAACACACACATACTACACACACAATGTCACCATTTCCATTGTCTCTGTACCTTTTGTGTCACTGCACAAAACTTTGTGACCAAGTCAGTCTGCCCAATCTGGCTAGCTGACAGTTCAGGGCTCCCTAAATTTTGGGAACTTGCAGTCGTTGGCTGTTATGGGAAAGCAAGAAATGTAATTTCAAATTCCTTGTATGACCAGTGCATGTAAAGAAATTGACAATAAACCTACTTGACTTGACTTGACTTATGCAACGACATGAGTGACCAAGCTCCAGTCGATAGAGTTTTTGAGTCAGCAAGCACCGATTAGTGGAATTTCAGTTTAAATCACAATGTATACGTCAACCGAAATGAGTCTTGTGATTGCGGGTGTCGGTACGTCCAATAGACGTTTCTTAGCCTTTGAGAAGTCAACTCATTCATCAGCTCGGTCAGGCTAAGCTCACGTGAGCCTTTCCAATAGTCTGGGTACTGTTAACCATCCATCCGTACCAGAAAAACAACTGTGAATCATCTGCATCGGATTATGACACAGGCATCGGCTTTGCCATGCTCCACTTACTTGTATCCGTAGAAGTATACTTCCTGTTTAGGTTGTGCACCTATGACACCCAGACCCACACCTCCCACACCCACACCTCCCTGCCTGACTGTCTGGCTGAGGGTGTGTGATGCCACTGGCCACAAAACTGCAATGCAGCGTTCACATGGCAACGTGTCTGTGGAGCGTGACTGCTAATCGCCTGTATGTGGCCAAATCTCCATGTCCTATAGAACAAACATGAAAGGAAAACACACAAACACACACACCTACTTAAAACGTCTGGTCACTGAACTAAGGCATTAACTCAGAACAAACAAAAAGTAAAGTCTGAGACACTGACGTTGGCAGCCCAGGTATCGCTGACTTTTATTCTTTTTGTTTGTTCTGTCTAAATCTCTATGTCTGCAAAGACTGGCCATGAATAGAAGCACTGTACAAGTTGAGCTTTACAACGGTCTGCCCTAGCCTATGCTGCCTGTCTGTTGAATTTCATGTTCAAAGGCAGCTGTTGGCTAATGGTTAGGGAGATGGTTATGAGCATAATCGGAGGGTTGCAGGTTTGAATCTCGTAAAAAAACAGGAAGCATGTGGGTGTGGGCTATCCAGCTCAGTCATGCATTGCTGAAGTGCCCTTGAACGAGGCACCTACAGTAACCCCACATTGCACCAGGGATTGTAACTAATACCTTGTACCTAAATAACTGTGAGTTGCTTTGGATAAAAGTGTCAGCCGAGTGTAATGTAATGTACCGTAAGTCAATTTGGTCTGACGTGCCTGTTATTTCTGCTCCAAAAAATTCTACATCCATCGAAAGACTCTAGGGATTGGGATTATTGTTAGAAGGATTGACCAGGTTGGTTGTACTGTAGTTCTGTCCAATAGTACACGGAGGGTCATTTGATCGATACTTTTGAGCATTTATTCAGACAGGACAGTTTGAGAGTGTGGAAGGAAATGAGTGGGAGGTTGAGATGGGGAAGGATTGGAAAATGACCTTGTGACAAAATGAACCTCGGGTTTCCGGCATAACAATACAGTGCCTTAGTCGTTTGAGCCACAGACGAGACCCCTGTTGAATTTGAATCAAAGTTGCTCAAAGTTGATTGCTTCCCGACAAAGTGGGTAGAGTTCCCAATTTCACCGAAGCTCAGAAACAATGTTTGTATTGCTCCTGGCCTGACTAGAAGCAACTAGAAGCAAGCTTCGTTTCAACGAAGGTGTTGCGTCACTAGGAGGGCATAGCCTGGCTAATAGACACCTACTTGACAATGATTTAGAGTGTGTCTACATTGTGAGACACCCTGTAGGCTACATCAGCGTTTACCATGTTCCTATCTTTGCAGGCATGGGAAGAAGGCCTCTGACAATGTGGAGCAGAAATCTGACCCACCTTGACTCGCCTTATTCCCCTGTGACAGTTCTATATGGGCTAGATGCTTCTAGATAACACGTTCTATGCACTCCACTCTTTGCTGTCCTTCAGCCTATGTCAGTGGGAATATGGTGAGGATGTAAACGATAGTGCTGGTGGAGTGTTTTCGATGCACAGCCATAGGAGTGATTCTGATGCCTTCCAGGCCGTCTTCAAAGTTGAAGTCATTGACCTCCAAAAGTGAATCGGTTTATGTCCTTGTAAAGAGTCACAATGTTCGGCCTAAATTGGTTCACCCGTTCAAACGTTATTGCTCAAACAAACACATATGACCTGAAACATGTACATACTTTGAAAAAATAAATGCATCTCTCTCTCTCTCTCTCTCTCTCTCTCTCTCTCTCTCTCTCTCTCTCTCTCTCTCTCTCTCTCTCTCCTCAGTGTCCATCGACGGTGTGGAGTGGAATGACGTCAAGTTCTTCCAATTGGCTGCCCAGTGGCCCACGCACGTCAAGTACCTTCCCATTGGCCTGTTCGGCTACAGCAAGCCGCCCTCCTAAGCTAAGGCCCGCCTCTTCCTGCAGCCCCCCAGCCAACCAGAACCAACACCTTCCAAGCCTTTCCAATCACAGAGCAGTGATTGGGCGGCAAGGCTGGTCTTCTCGAAAATACCGTTCAGTAGATGTATTATCCCGCCTTGGTGTTTTAAAACGTTTTTATTTCTCTTTAGTGTGGGGTGGGAGGTACAGATTTCATTTGATTTGAGTGTTACAGTGTGTGTGTGTGTGTGTGTGTGTGTGTGCGTGCGTGCGTGCGTGCGTGCGTGCGTGCGTGCGTGCGTGTGTGTGTGTGTGTGTGTGCTTGTGTGTGTGTGTGCTTGTGAGCACAGTTATGTACATGTGTGAAGGTGTGACTGTGAACTACGTGTAGTCAGATGAATTGATTATATAGCGCTTAGTCACTTTAATTTCATGAAATGCCCGCCCCTTCCAATCCACACCCCCAACCCCCAGCCTGATCCCTCCTATAATCTGAGATGTGCTCTCATCCTATGCGATGGAGTGTCATTCTAGGGGGGGTAAAGGGGAAGGGAGAAGAGCACAATATAAAAGAACAATACTGCCGACCAGCCAAATCACCAATCATATTGTAGCATGGCTGACATACCATAAGCAAGACAGGCAAGACATGCCGTGAAGCCCAAAAACCTTTAATGGTAAACTACACACACACAAACACACACTTCATTCACTGCACCTGAGCCCAAGCGACACAAGAGGCACTTTCTCTCTCTCTCTCTCTCTCTCTCTCTCTCTCTCTCTCTCTCTCTCTCTCTCTCTCTCTCTCTCTCTCTCTCTCTCTCTCTCTCTCTCTCTCCATTTCTCTCTAGATGTACATCAATCCCTCTCCTATTGTTTGTCCTCGACCTATCTGCATGTTGCCTCCTGCAAAGGCTAGCTCTAAACAGTCTATGGTGTCCTACTGATGTAATGGGACTTAAATGTTGAACTATGACTCCCATTCAACGCATGTTGTTTAGCACTAACTAGTCTTAAAGTCCCTCTGTTGGCCACACAATTTCTTCTTTTTTAAAAATAATTATAGGCTCCCCCCCCCCCCAAAGACCCCTTGTATGTTGATGAGGCGTGTTGTAAAGTCAGTACAGCTGTTTTGTTGTTATAAAGTGGCCTTTATATATCTACAAACAGAAAACAATATATTTTAAGTCATTTTATCTTCCTTGTGTCTCTCTACTCCAAAGACCACAACTTATGGGAATGTATATGTGCTTAAGTGTAGTACAGTTGGCAGTTACGTGGGTATTTCGGTAAGCAATGTGTTGCTACATTTTAAGGTGTTTTCACGGCAACAACACTGAAAAACAAAATGGCTGCCGTCTGTCAGAAAGAGACGAACCAATCAAAGTTGGAGCACAAAGGGCTGAGGAAGGTGCTTGAGACGTAAACTAACTTCCTTATCAAGGGTGTTAAAAAGTAACATCCATGGGAGAGTAAGTTGTTAAGATTTTTCCTTGTTAAAAGGCACTCAAATCTTATCTTTTACATGCTTTTGTGTACCTACTGTTGACTTTTAATTTGTAATATTATATGAGATATTTTTTGCTTTGCTCTTTATTTTTTTTAGTCGATCAGCCTCGTATTTGGCTTTAGGGTTTAGCGCAGGTGAACTGGGGCTGGTTCCCTATTGGTTGTTTCGCTATGCACTTGATCCAATCACAGCTTTTGTCTTTTGTCCATGTAAATGTTCTATAATAGGTTATGTGTGAACCTACCAAAGCACAACGTACCGTACGTACTATATGTTGCTGTAGCAACCTCCACCGACCTGACCGTCCACCTACACACACACACACACACACACACACACACACACACACACACACACACACAAACGCACGCACGCGCACACACACACACACACACACACACACACACACACACACACACACGAACACACACACACACACACACACACACACACACACACACACACACACACACACACACACACACACACACACACACACACACACACACACACACACACACACACACAATCAAGCATGGGTGTGATATCAATGAGAGGCAGCTGCCCACACATATCCATGTGTATTGTGCCCAGGTGTGGTGGTTACCTGTTGTGTTTGTTGTTCAGTGACTCGAGTGGACATAAAAGTGTGGAAACAAACAAAAAATGTACAATGTTTTAGTAGTAAAAAAAATTGTGGTCGTGAATTACAAAAAAAAGGAATATCTTTGGTCACACATTGTGCCAAGTATGATTCGTGTGTACATGTAAGCGTGTATGTGTATGTTTCTCAGTGTTTTTTTTTATTTTAGTGTACGTGTGCGTATTTTATTATTTTTTATGGTTAAAAAAAAGAATTTCCCTTTTCCCTGGTACATAGACTCCCAGATGAACGTTGGTAACCCATGGCAACCTCTTGACTTGACAAGGCATGCCGCCACAACTGTGCACGTACATGTCGAAAGGATTTCACCCTGTCCCTTTAATCAATATCAACCAAGTAAGGCAACTCGCCCATCAAAGTGATGAGCAGGAACTGAATGTATAATTCTGTGTGTGTGTTTGTGTGATTGTGTGTATGGCTGTGTGTGTGCCGTGTCAGTGTGAGCATGGATGTTCTTCTTAGCTGCATTAGAATGCACACACACACACACACGCACGCACACACACACACACACACACACACACACACACACACACACACACACACATAGAAACACACACGCACAGAGACACAGACCCATGACCTTTAGAAAAAAAGACAGAGTTTAGTGACAGGGATGTCTTGACCTTGTGAGGTCGTTTCCTAGACAACCATGTCTTTTCCATGTGGCACACGATTAAGTATTATTAGACTGGAGGACGAAGCAAAAAAAAAGAAAGAAGAAGAGAAGAAAGAAAGGGAGGGGAGGTTAAACGAAGCAAATGAACAAAAGCAAAAGGTAGTATTAATCTTTAGATGGGTCAATATTGTTCCGTCAGTGTTGGAGGTGGTGAATGGGAAGCTCCGTATAGAATTACAACCTCTACAGTATTGCTAACACACACAGTCACTTTCCGCCCTGCCCTTCCTCAATGTCATGCATGGCTGGACTGGTAATCTGGCCTACAGGGCATTTTCCCGGTGTGCCACGAATTCCCTGCGGCCAATGCTATAGTTTTGTTTATCATAGAGACTGGCCCACAATTTAGAGATGGTGGCCCATTGGTCCATCTTTAATATAGGCAGGGAACTGAGCCAATTAGGATGCAGTACAAAAATGGCCTGTGTATTTGTGAGTGGCCGGCCAAAAAATGCCTGGGCAATTTTTTTTTTTTTTGGTCCCAGTTCAGCCCTGATGTCACGTTAAGATTATCTCACACAAAGGAATATAAAACGACTTTGTAGCTTACCACACATGCATACACTACACTGAACATCAATATCAGTTTTTCCTTTCACTTTTTATAGCTGTTGTGTACACTGACTCAGTATGCCTACCATTTTCTCTGTCTCTGTCTCTTTCTCTGTCTCTTTCATACTCTTAACCACAGTTTCGCCCCACTGTTAGACACATGGAGGATCTGGTAGGCTACCTGTGGGTAGGCTACTTACATAGTCGACACGAGCTAACGCACGTTTGCATGCATAAAATATGCATCTTAATTTGGCACCTGAAGCGTAGGGATGCGTAGCCTTGCGGCCGTGCACCATCACGATGCATTGACTATGTAAGCACCCCTACTTTGCCTTTGTTGTCGAAACTCATGGTCAGATGATACTCTGTTAATAACTACAGTTTTAAAAAGTGCACATATAACCTTAAAACTCTTAGAAACAAGGTCCAGACCATGGGTAGCTGTAGTCACACAAGGGCTAAAAACAGGCCGCGTCCTAAATGTTTACTTGTTCACTTGTCCACTAAATAGTGTGCTTTGGGCTATACCTAGACAAAGAGTGCTATTTAATGAACGTTTCAGATTCTACCCTAGACAACACTATGCTAGGTTACACTTAGGCTATGGCTACAGTCTGCTAACCAAAGGTTGGATGAGGTTGTTGCTCTACAGATATTCAGCAGCAGTAGTAGATGAGTTTGTTTTCAATGGTAACAAAATAAAAATTGATAACAAAAGGTGAGGTTTTTCATTGTCATTGACAAGAGTAAAGGAAGGTGAATAGCACGGAGAAGGAATCACTGCCGGAAGAATTGGATATAGCCTGTTAGCATCATCACACGTGTCAAGAGTTAGGCGTTGTTAAAGTGTTGATGTTCAGTGTTTTTCAATATAATGTGTGATTGCAGGGTGATGTGAGGTGTTTTTCTTTTTTTTTCCGTTTCTTGAGAAGAACCATTCATTTCAACCCCAATTTGATGATCCTCTCCAAAATCATTTTGGATCATTTTCCCCCCCATATTTTGTTCCCAACAATTGTCCTTCTTCTCAAATCAATTGTTCCTAATGTACCTGTAACTACTGTATGTCCGTATCTTTTCTGTGAGGGTATAAATGGCGTGAAAATAAAATTGTCCCGGTTTTGCCCATACCAGAGGGACAGAACGAATTTTGACATGTGCACATACTTAGAAAGCACACAAAGCTGAGTTGAAGTGACCCAGTATTATTTACTCTCTCATCCCATAGCATCACGTGCACACTCACACACATGCTCGACTGCTCTCATAGTTCTGCTATAGTATCGAATAGCATAGAGACCAGGCCACCGTATATAAGTTATACTCTACAAGGTATATTCATCACAAGTTCTCACAAGCTTTGACCTTTGACCCCGAAAGAGAATGTGGTCCAGATGATGACCTTTTATTATCTTTCGGGCCCAAGCACCAAATGTGCGTTGGGCCCCATTTCTTCATTTTTCTTCTTTCTTTTATTTTTCTTTGCAGCAATCCATACGTGAACATGATATATAAAGTTACTATTGCAGCTGATCTATGGGCACAATGTTGAATTGTTATTCTAAAGGTCAGCCATTTTGCAAGAGTAACACTTTTTACAGTACGGGAGATGACGTATATGAGCAGTCAGGCTTGTGGAAGTGGTGACTAGAACGATAGTGCACACCGTTGTATTCTTCTGCTGTTTTTTCAGCCATCTGCCTCTTTGCCTATAAGCGAGCAATGCGTGTACATATCATGATTTAAAAAAGAAAAAAAAAGATGCTTGTAATATTATATTACCCGTTTTCTTTTTTTTGGGTGTGTTATTTTTTTTTATTTAACATGGTTTTGTAGTACAGCTTTTTTCATAATTGAGTTGTCAATACAAAAAAAGGAAGTGGGACGATGACATGTGGACATGTTAACTGTTTTTTTAAGAATAAAACAAAACAAAAAAAGCTCTCCTGCTTTGTCGAATTTGTGTGTACATGCGTGTGTGCTATGTCTGCGTCTGTGTATGTGCAGTGCATATTTAAAGAAGAAACGCACAAAAAAATTGGATGCATGCAAGATGCGAGTATTTATTACTGCAAGAAGAAAATCAACAAATGTCTACATATGCACTGCTTTGTTTTACATACCCGTAGACTACTGACTCTCCCTTCAACCAGAGAGGCTTTTTATCAAAAAATGTGTTTTTGGGAAATATCTGCAAGTCCTGAGAATATGGTTATTGCTTGTTCTGTTATACTGTACGTATGTGACGGAGGTCATCTTGCACCTGTTCACCCCCCTCGGGGATCGAACGTGCGACCTCGTCAACTACAACGGTTCGGCAATGGGAGACACAGTACGATACCGCTGGGCCAAGAGACTAGTCTCTCGGCCCAACGGCACGAGACTGTATGAGGCTATCGGAGGGAGGTTTACCAACGTTCCACGCCAACTCTGTGCTAGTTAGCCTCCGTTACACTCTCCCCCTTAAACCTCACTCCCATCCGGGTCACGGCACCACTGTGACGGAGGTCATCTTGCACCTGTTCACCCCCCTCGGGGATCGAACGTGCGACCTCGTCAACTACAACGGTTCGGCAATGGGAGACACAGTACGATACCGCTGGGCCAAGAGACTAGTCTCTCGGCCCAACGGCACGAGACTGTATGAGGCTATCGGAGGGAGGTTTACCAACGTTCCACGCCAACTCTGTGCTAGTTAGCCTCCGTTACACGTACAGCCTATTCATAACAAAGTTGACGGGAATTTTACTTTCCCTAGATTGACACTGCCTAAATGTTTCTCAGAGTGGAATTATTTGTTATATGTACCATTACAAGCCTAGAGCAAATCAGTAGAATAATAGTCTGTACTAAGCACATGTGGAGATAAAGTAGGCCTATGTGTGCAATGCACTGCAAAGTAGACTACTAACTTGTCCTGCATGGTTAACTGGACTTCACTGTGTATTATGACCTAGGCCTACATCAGTTTTTTGGCAACATACCCAAGGCTCATAAATATTACATGATTGGGGGGAAAAACCTGAGGGTATTCTTTTAATGGAACCCTGACTGGCTCCTGATGAAAACGTAAAGCTTCCAGCGGTCTCATCACCATCCCAATCCACACAGGGGCGCAAGCTCACCCTCATCCAGGCTGGCTGGGCAGGGTGGGGCGCTCTCGGCCTCAGCCCGTGGTTGGGTAGTGGGCTGGGACAGAAATGATGTCAGAGCGCCGGTCAGAAAAGCCTGTGGATTCTGGGAGCGTTTACGCACCAGCCATTTTCAGTTTCCTGCTGTCATCCTCGCCTCTACGCATCGAGCGCAGGATATAAAAGAAAACAAGCGAGGCTAGTACCGTTTCTGCTTGGATATTCTAAAAGCCACAAAACGAGAATGGATGAACTAAAAACGCCCCGTTCTATGAGCATCGCTGCAACCTACTGAGCGCAACCGCTTTCCAGGTTAGTCAACAACAACGGGCCTTGAGAGAAGTAACGTTGCTAGATGATTAATTCCAAAGTGGCTGGCTTGTAGTAGCTAGCCGTGTTAGCGCACTTGGTCACAATGTATCCTCACCAATTCGTGTGATACCCGACCCGGTGTTTCATTATTTAAACACGCAGCAACTTACACTCTCTTTGGAAACAGGTCTAGCCGAACCGTTGGAGTCTTCAACGGGAACTGAATTTACTCCTGGTCTTTCACGTAGGGGGATAAAGGTAAGCAGTCTTGGTCAAAAATTCATATGCATTTGATTTTTGTATTTTTTTTTCACGTACAATGTCGTGCAGGCCATATGCCTATTTCAGGGTCATATTTTTGGATGTCAGAGGGCGAGCGGTTTTGTGTCGTGTCAGTGTCGGTAGAGGGATGATGCAAACTGGGTCTCATCATCACTAGGTCAGGCTTTGTTCCAGGGACCGGTGGGACGTTAGCTAGTTCTAGCTGACTGGCTAAAAACATGAAGTGCACACAACACAACATGGTAACATAACGCAGAAAGCACCACTTTCATCGCTTTGGAGACGTTCCGTTCTAAGACACGCTTTCTTATGCTGCGTGGTGTTGCTGTTTAATTTGAGGAAAGGTATTCCGAGGATCTTGGCTAGACCCATTTACATATGCTGTTGACATTGCCCTCGAGCGTCTGAAATGTATCGCCAACATGATACAATGTTGCAAATGAATAGGTCCACAACAGCAACCGCGCCTTTCCCTCAGACATAGTGTAAGCTGATAAAAAATAAACAATATATGTACATTAGTGTCCGCATTTTCAGAGCAGGTTGCGTTACACAATCTGTCTGACATCGACGATTTGGCCTGCGAGTTGGCACGACATGTTTACAAAATTAGGACAGGATGGCGCACCTGCAACCTGCCGCCGCTGTCATAATACATCGGGGCATCACGATCAAACTGAGTAAAATGTGATTGTAGAAAAGTATGTGAGTGATCCGAGGCGAAAAACGTCTAATCGGTCACCTTGGTGCTCGTTCTACATCAGGATCATATCACAGTTTGACACATACCCGGACCTAATTTCATTGAACATCTTTAAATAATGCCGTTTGCGCGAGTTTGGGGATTGGATAACATTGGCGCTATTTAATGGATACTTTCTTGGCGATGTGCGTTCCTTACCCCGGACCAAAAGTGGTACTCGGCGGGATGTTATGGGCAACCTCTGTTGGTGCATTGCAGTCAATAGACGGAGAGGGAGGGTGGGTGGGATGGAGAGCTGTATGGAGGTGTGGGCGAGGGCCTCCTGGTGGCGAGAACGGGGAATCTCAGGTACCCAACCACTGCTAGGTGAAGTCTCGATGAATGGAGGAGAGAAGAGAGGACAGGAGAGCAGTTGCGCAGTGAGCAGGATAGGCAAGCATCCCGATTCAGTATTCATGCTACCGGCTTGTTTACATCTAAGACTCCGGCTCTTTGTAGAATGTGGCGTCTGAAGACTGAAGATAAAGATTGAGGGGACTAAAACAACAAAGATGTTCAAAGTCATTTTGCGTCTCTGCTTAAACTCTAACTGAGCAGTCCTCATTCTCTCAGGTTTATGTGAGTATTCTTCCTAGCTAAGTGAATGATTTGGGTGTTTAAGACCACGTGCTGCCTCCTGTATAGGTGTTGGTGTTGGAAAGGGTTTGTGTTGCTTTGTTTACAGGTGAACAGTTTGTGAACAGGTCCCTTACACAAGATCATCTGTTAATAGCTCAGTTCAAATAGAATCTTTGAATTCATAACATTTTGTTTATTTAAAGTGGAAAAGTGCTGATACCCAAATGTTATATTATTAAGCAAACAGTCTGAGAGTTTGGGTTTGAATTTGAGTTTGGGTGTTGCCACAACACGTGTGCCTGTAAGTGTTGCTTGTCTGCAGGGTAAGCCAAAAAATTAGCGGACAGTGCCTTTCTGTCCTTTTCAGGTCTGTTTGGTCAATTTGCGGTTTGAGAATGGTCATCTGTCAAACCAGTGTACCGAAGAGTATAGGGGTGTTTTTGCAGTGTCTGCAGTGCACAAGGAAGGAGGAAGGAGATTTCACGGTTAGATGTACTGTGCCTGTGTGTGTAGGAAGTGTCTGAGGAGGACATAGTGACGCCAGCACTTTAGTCATACATTATTTACCACAGCTAATTGGTCAATAGTAATGTACAGTATTGTATGTATTGGAGGAGGAGAAGCTATTATTTGTGGCAGATATATGACTGTAGTCAGTGTTTCTCACAGTGTTTCTGTTGCTTTTTGGTAGTCAAGTTGGGTGGCAAATTGGCAGGTATCAGACATGTCACTATGGAATGGAAAGGCTATGCTGTGTCGTGTCATGAAATTTGACACGAATCCCCCTTAAAATTACTTTTTTTTTAAAAAAGGAACTTGAGTAATTTCATTTGCAGTAAAAAAAAACTTTTCTGGGAACCTAGTCAATGCCGTGGTAGGTGTTTGTTGTCAAGGTGGCTGCCTTAACTAGTATGAACTGTTGGTTGAAACCCTGACTGTAATGCACCATAATTCTGATAGGCACAGATGGCTTCTTGTGTCAGAAGTGTCGATGCGGCCGTGCGTATGGCAATGACACGTAAAGGGGGAGAGTGTGGAGGAAGTGACTAAAAAAATGAGCAATAGTGACGCCAGCCATCGCTTTAGTCTAGGGCTGCACAATTAATCGAATTTTAATCAAAATCGCGATTTTGGCCGCCACGATCATAAAACATGAAAATCGCGATTTTATGGGAGGACATTCAGTGTCCCATCTAAGCTGCGCGCACCTGCAGACTTGTGCACTGCTCGCACGTTCTCAGCACAAAGACATTTCAGCCAATAGTAATATTGTTGACAACTGTCTCTGGGTGGAGGATAAGTCTGTGAACCAATAAGCAGACAGTACTGAGAGGGGCGGGCGGCAGCATTTTGGCAGGCTGGCTGGTAGTCGGAGACGGAAATCTCCGTGTCAGTGCACTGACTGCTGGGTAGAGGAGGGGAGTTGTTTCATCCTAATGATGTCTATATATGAGGAATTCAAACATTAAACCAGCCATTGTTGGAGTCTCTGAGGGTGTTTTGAAACTATGTGCTTTGACCAGCAACCGTTTGTGAAAACCAAGAGAAATAGCTTTAATTCTGGTCTAAAAAAATCGCTAGTTAGCATGCTAACACAAACGAAATAAGCTAAGTAATGTTGTCTACAACAATTAGAGTGGCTATAGCCTACTCACTTCTCATTAACACAAACCTGCGTGTAGATATCATAGCTGTTTTGGTGGACAACTAATGTAAAGTTACACTGGTGCAGTGAGTTAAATTACAATGAGTGAAATTCAACACAATTTGTAGCTGCCATAGTTGCTTCTGCTTCCTACATTCTCAAATGTGTTAGCTTGCTAGCTTGACAAATGCACTGCAGTCCAAATTGGCAGAACCTAACAGAACTCTAGGCAATAATACACATCATGAAGCTATGTTTTATTTAAATGGTTATGTTTTCATGCTAAGTCATGAAGTATTACTTTACAGACCAGAGCATATGCATATTATTAAATTCAAAAGTGACAGCTCTTCAGCACAGCCCTTTGATCTCTCAACTCACTCTCTCTTTCCCTAGATAAAACACAGAGATAACCTCCTTCTAACTCTCCTACTCACAGGTGCACTATCTCCAGTCCAGAACTGAAATGAGCTGGGAATCAATAGTCAGCACACACGTAGCTGATCAAGTTGGTTATGCTGCCTTGCGTTGTGAGTGTAGTATAGGCCCTATCATGCAGACCACAGCTTCTTGGTGGCCTAGGTACACACATGTTCTGGTCTTCACTCACCCTGCCCTGCCAATGTCATATTACAAATCAAACACAGTGATTACCCCCACTTCCTGAAATAGGCCCTACTTGTGTTTTTGCAAGTGATTTGGGAAAATACAGTGTGATGCCACTCAGTTGGCCTGTTGAGTAGCCAATAAGATCTTGCCACTGTAGGCCTATGGCATATTTTATCATATTCACTACATAACTTTACTGAAATTTTAAGAAACAGATTTTTTTTTAAATTTGGCTTTATTTATTTTTTATAGGCTACTCTGGAATGGGAGGGGGCGTGTGTGTAATCGTGATTATAATCGAAATCGCAATTTTGATCAAAATAATCGTGATTATGATTTTTTCCATAATCGTGCAGCCCTACTTTAGTCATACATTATTTACCAGGGCTAATTGGTTTGATCTGTTGTATGTGTTGGAGGAGGATAAATTGCTATTTGTATACTTTGTGTTTTCATGTAGGCCTACTTGTGTAAGTATTGTATTCTTATTTGATTGCAACGGCACTTGAAGGAGAATTGTTGCTAATTTCAACATGCAATTGTGTCTACTCTTATTTCTCTCAGTACTCTGCTTTTTGTAAGAGGTTTGCTGGTGTTGCATAACTTTTGGGATGATATGTGGAGTATGTTGTCATGTTTTTAAAAAGCACAAAATGTAAACAAACAATGCCAGTATCAGAATGGCCAGGATCTCAGAAAGGGATGAACCAAAAAAATGCTGCGTCTTTGGGTGTGACAAGTCAAGGGTAACATGAGTAGTACAACTATGTTGAAATTGGCAGGAATTCTCCTTTAACAGTGAGTGCGTTTATAGGCAGTTCAGTATCTCTAATATGATCGGGATATTAAGTATCCTGAATTAGCGTTTGAACATATTAACACCTTCTCCCGACTTCGGTATCCCGGATAAGTTCTTATTGGGGACTTTGAGAAATGAGGATATGCTAGGTGGAGTATTCCGACAGAAGCTGGAATACTGACGCATGGAAATACCTTATCCCAAATACAGAGGCTTCCCATAGAACATTGTTGCTGGTATCCAGGCTACACGCATTTGAAGAGAATTCTATAATGGCCAAGAATGAAAGAACATTCTGTAGTCATATAAATACCTTATCCTGAATTTGATCATAAGTCTCATATCCGGGATACTGAGCTGCATATAAACGCACTCACTGATATGACCAGAGGCTTAGTTGTGTATCAGATGAAGTGTCTAAACGCCTTATGTCCTTGGGTGTAGCAATGACAAGTATAGGAGAGGCGTGGGTGGGAAGGGGCTCGGATACAGAAAATGAGCACTTTAGTCATCCATTTTTGACACTCGAGTTGATTGGTCATTAATGTACTGCAGCTACTATATTTGTTAGTGGATTGAATTAAATTAGAATGGGAGGCATCAGAGAACCAAATGAATTTGGAGTGCTGCCTTCATTTTATTCCTACATGTGCCCATTTTAATTTCCATTACCACTGCTAAGGATGACTTTGCTTAGCAACACATTTTTCAATGCGTCAACCTCATTTTTTAGTACATTCCTCAGTCTTCTTGCATGGAAATTGATTCACTGGGTAGCACTGCGCAAACATCAGGAACTTATTAACACAGGAAATCCCTTTGATGAAACAAAATAAACCATAATGGGGGAAATTGGATTACTCGGGAGAGGTCTTTGCTCTCTGAATTCTTTGTACTTACAGAAGCCCTTCGAGGGACAAGTGATGAAAATAGGCATTCGCGACAAGCCATGTGACACCAGCCTCGGGGCATGCTGTCCATGTACAGTATATGTGCTTATTATTGTTTATGTCTGCCGTAGTAGTTTTCATTCTCGAGTACTCTTCAGGATAGGAGCACAATAGTCTTCTCATTGGAACTGCAAAGAGATGGCCGGCTCTTTGAAACTTACATAGGCCAAATCGATCAAATAATTTTGGAGGAGAAAAAAAACGTAGTGTTGCTTTAAAAATATTTGATTTTAAAATATAAAAAATGGTCATAGACCATGTTGAGGAAAAGTTGTTTTACCATTTTCACATTTTCCCTTGGATACTCTTGCCTTTCTATATCCATGAATAAACCAAACCAAACACAAATTCTTTTTTGTCACTAAGCTCACTCTGAAAATGTCAACCTTTCTGAATGAAATCCTTAATACGTCTTCTCTCTTTTCCCACCACCTGCTACCCCACTCTCTCCACCAGCCAACCAGCTGACAGAATATCTATTTTTAATATCTAAGATCAGTGAATGTCTTTGATCCTCCCTTCTACCACACCCAGCCTCCGATCTCCCTCTCCCCACCCACCCGCCAACCATCTGACGCAGTGGCCCTTTGCCACAGCACACCTTGCCGTCTGCCAGTGTCCACCATGGTCTACCCACCATAACCGGACTGACACTTATTTAAAAATATATATTTTTAGGCTTTTATGCCTTCTGTTCAGGATAAGACGGTGAGAGAATGTGACAGGAAATGAGTGGGGGAGAGAGAGGGCTTGGTTTTACCAGACCACATCAATTACTTTGTAATTCATTTTAGGTCTAGGTCCTCGGTGCCCTGGAGTAGGCTACTTGGGCGGGAGGAGTGAGCTCAGCTCTGATCTAGGGCTCTGGTTTGAATTGAGCTCTGACCAATCGTTGACAATTGTCATTGTTGTCATTATGTTATTATGCTCGCAAGTGCATTCGCTTATTGGCCGGTAAGCTTAACACCGGTTGCCTGAAAACCGCCTGAAAACCCTCCCAAGAGAAGAGTAATCAGACCATTCGTGAACGGAATGTCTGGCTTGTTAGGCTAGGAGAGAGAGGGAAATGATTGGGAAATGACCTTGGCGCGGAACCAAATCCAGGTCCCGGGCATAATGGTACGGAGTCTCAGCTCATTGAGCCACCACAGCCCCCCTTGACTCTCTCTAGGTTGTCCTCAGACGAGCCTTCCATCGTTGCTTCCAGTCATCCCGATTCTCCATACATCTTTTCAGTTCGCTGGTAGGCCTACTCTGGGCTCCGGCGTCCTTCTTGAGTATGTCCACAAATGTTAGTGTGGGACGTCCTCTTAACCGGCACCCATGTGATGGTTCCCATAGAACCAGTTTGCTGGCTGGCAGTTCTGGGTGCCTTTGGCAATGTCCTGCGAGTCTCATTCTCCTTACAGCTATCTTCTCGCTCACCCTTGGTATTCCCTCGTATAGGATTTCCCCCTTGACTGCTATGTGTTAAATAAACTATCCGCAAAAATAATGTACTTGTTAGTTAATGTTTCTATCTTCTTTCCCCACTAGCCAACCATCTGATAGAGAAGAGCCCCGTTCCACTCATCGGCTAGTCCACCTGGCTATGTCCACCATGGTCTACCCGCGCGAGGAGTCCCTGGAACGTCTGAGCCAGGATGAGATCGTGCTCAACACCAAGGTAAAAAAAACCTATTATTATCATTATTATTGTCATTATTACTTAGGGTGTAATGGTATACAAAATCACGGTTCAGTAAGTACCTCGGCTTTGGGGTCACTGATCGGTACATGTTCGGTAGAGAATATGGGAACAAAATGGCAGAAATATTTTCTTCTCCAAAATATTGTCGAAATACAAACTGAAAAAGGAAAATACATTCAAACTGCTACTTTGGGTCAGAGATTTCATCAGTTTCAGAAATAGCACTTTTCTCACGGTCTCACTAAGAACAAGCCACTACACCTGTTTTCTTCTTGCATTCCCTCTCAATGTTCTGCATATTAAAGAGTAGTGGCAGCATAATGTACGACACATACCTGTTAGCCTGTTACTCTGCCTTTCGGTACAGCAGTGTTCGGTTCGGCACAAAATTTAATACAATACATCGTACCTTTTATTACTACATTGTACTGTGTGGTATTGTTCTTTCATAAGGGAAATGGAAGCGTTCTTGTAAACTTTCTTTAAACCCGAAGTCACATGTGCCTATAATGTGTCATTTGGGGTCATGTAGCCATCTCTGATGGTGCTTGTTGTTATTATGACATTATAGTGTATTATATAGCTAATGTTATATCGTTTGACATTAGATCACCAGACCGTAATGCAAGGACAGGGGAGACACTACACAGGGTGCATAACCAGTTGCTGCATTCCATGCTGATTTTTTATATTATTTTATTATGTTTATTATTATTGTTGTTATTATTATTCCCACTTGGTGGTGAGGCAAAGCTTGTCATTATTGTTATTTCCTGCCAGTGATGCAGTGCGGGGAGCATAACCAGCTGCTGGAATTCCTTCTTGACTATTATATTACATTATTATTTTATTGTACCTTATTATATTATGAAGATTTAATATTGTTATGTTATCACTTCTATTGTCACTAGGCGGTGATGCTGGGCCTTAAGGAGACTCTGCACAGGGACCATAAAAAGTTGTTGCACCATATTTTATTATATTATTGTATTATGTTAGATGCTTACGATTATTAGTGTTACGATTTTTATTTGCACTAGTCGGTGATGTAAGGCTTGGAGACTCACAGGGAGCTGTACAGCGACCATAAAGAGTTGCTGGGCTGTATTATATTATATTATTATATTATTGTGTTATGTTAGACGATTAAAATGATTCATATTACTATTACTAATATTACTATTTGTGTCCGCTGGAGACTGTCACCTTTTTTTCCTTTGACGAGTTTGCAGGTCTGCAGCCCTAATGATATCATTATGTTGCATGATTATTAATATCACTATTTTTATTTTCACTAGGCGGTGATGCAAGGCCTGGAGACCCTGCGGGGGGAACATAACCAGCTGCTGGGCTCCATGCTGGACTGCTCTCAGCTGCAGCCGGCCACGCAGGAGAAGTCGGGCCTGCTCAGGAAGAGCCTGGAGGCCATCGAGCTGGGACTAGGAGAGGCACAGGTGCAGTAGTATTGTGTGTGCGTGTGCGTGTGCGTGTGCGTGTGCGTGTGTGTGTGTGTGTGTGTGTGTGTGTGCCTGTGTGTGTGTGCCTGTGTGAGTCTGTCTCTGTAAAGGTACAAGTATAAATTTTAATGTTGCCGAAAGGGACACTGTGTGTGTCTGTGTAGACGACATGCAGGTATAAATGAAGGTTGCTGAAAGGCTGTGTGTGTGTGTGTGTGTGGTGTGTGTGGTGTGTGTGGTGTGTGTGGTGTGTGTGGTCACTGCCTGGTGAGGTGATGCAGGCAGGCTCATCAGGCACGTAGTAGGGGAGGAGAAGGGCGTCTCTGGAGGTTGTTAGAGGGAGGCTGGCTGGTAGAGGACTGTGCTCTAGTCTACACACAGCAATGGCACTTTGCCAGATGAGTTAACTGGGACCTGAGAGAGTCAGCCCAGGTCACCGTGGTGGTAGAGTGCTCAAACAAACATTGTTTGAATTCCACAATGCATTGCTTTAAACAAGCCACAAACCAGACAGATGGTTTCAAATAGTCCAGTAATAAATAAAGGTGAATGACAGTTGATGGGCAGATAAGAATTGATGGCTCCATTGATGACCAGGTGCACCGTGACACGGCTCTCTGGGGATTTAAAGAGATGCTAGTAGAGAACTCTGGCGCTTTGCCAGAGGAGAGAACTGGGACTTGAGACAGTCAGCCCGGGTCAGTGTGTGTGTGTGTGTGGGTGGGTAGGGCTTTGGCTAGGACACAGGCATGGAGGTTAGCCAGGGATGGTTTAGCCAGAGACCTGAGGCAGTCAGCCTAGATCAGTTTATGGGTGTCTGGACCGATTAGAGAGAGAGACGCTAGTACAGTGGTCTGGTCTTCACGCAAGGATGGAGGTCTCGAGCCTGTTGCCAGAACCTGAGTCAGTCCGCCCGGGTCAGCAAGGGAGGTGTGTGTGTGTGGCTTTGTTAGAAAGGCAGAGAGCGTGAGGAGAAGTGATGAGACGCTTGGGTGAGATAAGGGTGGAGACTTGGAGAAGGAGAAGTTCTGAGGCAAGTGAAGATGAGAGATGATGCACTTTACGTTTGCTTGTGATGTTGGCTATGATGATGTCCTCGCAATGTAATGTAAGTTAATGTAATGTAATGATGAAGAGGGTAAGGAGAGGTTGGAGGTGTGGGACAATGATGAACCTGTGCCAGACCAGGAGTCAGTCAAACGAGGTCAGTCATTGCGGGGCTGTGGCCTCGTTAGAAAGAGGACGGTAGACAGGCCATGGAGAGCATGCCAGGACAGGGGAGAGGAGAGGAGTGCAGAGGAGAGATTAGATGAGGAGATGGGAGGTGTTGGCTTGGAGGGGCAGAAGGAGACGGAGAGGATATGAGTGATGTTCGGGAGGAGTGGAGATGAGATGTGATGTGATGTGATGGAGAGGTGAGGAGAGGTTCGATGTCAGGCATTGTAGGGTATGGCCTCATTAGAAAAGAGGCCAATAAGGAAACCACTGTAAACACTTGGATGAGCATAGCTGCTGCCCTTAAAGACATTCTATGAATACTTTGTCTCTGACTCTTTGAGTTTGCTGCAAGCAGAAGTTAATTGTGTGACATTCTGTATTTGTATTTTCATTTTATTTTGTACTCTATCCATAAGGTGTCTTTCTTTGATATGTATGTATGTTTAAAAATGTATAATGAAAAGACAATCACACAAAAATAGAAAGAGGCTGGTAGACAGGCCTGGGAGAGCATACCAGGAGAAGTGAGGAGATGGGAGGTGTTGGCTTGGAGGGGCAGGAGGAGATGGAGAGGATGTGAGTGATGTACGTGTGTGGAGTGAGTGGAGATGAGAGAAGAGCTGCGACGTGATGAAGAGGCAAGGAGGGGTTGGAGGTCAGTCAATTTGGGGTTGTGGCCTCATTATAAAAGAGGTCAGTAGCTGGGACTTGGAGAGGATTTCAGGGCCAGGACAGGGGGTTAGGTTAGTTTAGGTTTCATTATTAGTCTCCACGAAGGAGAAATTTGCTTTGGAGACAGGGAGGTTGCAGCATCATGAAACACATAGAACACATAGGACACATGACACCAACACAGAAAAACAAACAACAGTACAACAATAGAATTCACTCACAAGAAAAACAGTGTACATGCTCAGAAGCACTGGATGTCCTAACCCACTGCCCCTGACCCATCCAGTCCATACACGCCACCCCCCCCCCACACACACACACACACACACACACACACACCGTCCTACAACCAACCACACCTTCACCCTGCAATAAATAACTAGGTTACATCCATTCCATAATTTACATTAAAAAAAAAAAAAACAGGGATACATTCATGTCTACATATCCCCCTCCTAGCTTTTACCATAGTTTCCATCCCCACCAACTGTACCAACACTAGCTACAGAGATACAGAGGGGCCGGGATTGGTGTGAGGAGAAGAGAGGAGAGGAGAAGAGACTCATATGAGATGAGGGGTACATTCCATTACCATAACTCCTGTCCTCAACCTGTGCTTAGTGACCTTGTGCTTCCCAGTAGAGCATGACACTGGAGTGGATTTTCATTCCCGTCCCATCCCGGTCCCAGAAAACAAAAATCCCATCCCGTCCCATCCCGGACTGGAGTAAAAGAAACAAATCCCATCCCGTCCACTCCTGAAAATAATGTTTCCCAATGCTGCCCACTCCCACTCAAAATCAATCCCACTCCCGTTTCGTCAAAAAAAACTAGGCTTCTTTTAATGAAAAAATAAGCAAGCATTCCCGCTCTCTTTCATTTGTATTCCCGCTCCTGCCCGCTCCCATTCATCTTTATTCCCGCTCCTGCCCGCTCCCGGGCTCTGCAGGACCCACAGGAATTCCCAAAAAATGTCATCCTCTACTTCCCAGAACCTGGGTCAGGCAGCCTGGGTCAGTGTCGGGGGGAGGGGTGTGAACTTGTTAGAAAAGTGGCCATTATGTGGGTCTTCTTGGAGATGGGGCCAGGACAAGAGGACAGAGCATGAGGAGAAGAGAGTAAATACATGTATGAGATGTACGGTATGAGATGTGATGAAGTTTGAGATGGAGAGATATATAAGAGGAATGGAGAGATGACGGTGGAGAGAAAATGAAGAGGTGAGGAGACGTTGAGGCATGAACCTTTAGGTCATGAAGAAAACCTATGAACTCCCATTTAAGCCATTTTATTGCGTGACGTATCGGGTCAATCTGGCCCTTCCTCAGACTAAAGACTGGGCCAGGTTGGGCTGGGCCTGAAACGTCACGTAATAAAATGGCTTAAATGGGAGTTCATTGGTGTGCGGTTTTCTTCATTACCTATGGATTAACTTTTTTTTTAACCTGCACCTGAACCTGTCACTGGTAAACTGAGTTGAGGTGTGGCCTCATTGAAAAAGGAGAGGATGCCAGGACAGAGAGGAGGAGGAGGAGGACAAGGAGGAGGGGGGGTGAGGACCATGATGGTGAGGAGAACAGATGTGAGAGACGGGTATGAGAAAAGATGAGGTGATTGAAAGGAGAGGAGAGAAGAGATGAGACGCATGTATAGACCCAGTCGGCAGTCGGCACCTCTGGCCCTCCCATAAAACTGCTTGCTGTCCCCTCCGATTGCTCCTCCCGCTGGTCATTCGGTGCCATTCACTGCCAGTCATTAGACGTATTAATAGGGCTGTAACGATATTGTATCGAACCGCGAAATTGTGATACGCAGAGTCATGATACTGTATCGTGGTGCAAGAAGGCAGAATCGTGATACGCCCTTTCAAGGTTCTTTTAATCTTCAGTCCAGAAAACAATTAGAAAAAAGGAAATTCATTGATTTTAAAAGATACTTTCAAAAAATCGTTGGGTATATCGAACTGTAGGACAAAAATCTCGATGCGAACCGAATCGTGAGTTCAGTGTATCGTTACAGCCCTACATATTAATTAGGCAAATGTAGGGGAAAACAAGCAATTTCATGGGCGGGCCAGAGGTGCGGACTGGGTCTATAAGATGAGACGAGAGGAGAGGAGAGGAGAGGAGAGGAGAGGAGAGGAGAGGAGAGGAGAGGAGATGTGATGTGTATAAGCTGAGGCCTGTATGACCGAAGAGATGAGATGTGAGACATGTATAAAATGTGAAGGGATAAGACCTGAATGAGAGGTGATAAGGAGAGATGAATGTATAAGGGTGTAGAGGAAGAGATCTAGGACAGCGCCAGGAATCAGTTGGATTGGGCAGGAGTCCAAGAGGATGAGACGAAGGGATAGGAGGGCAGGGGAGGATGAGATGAGAGGAGAGGAGAGGAGAGGATGGCAGGAGAGGAGAGGGGGGAGGGGAGGGGAGGGGAGGGGAGGATGAGACGAATGGGGGAGGGGAGAGGAGAGGAGGATTGAAGGAGAGGAGAGGATGGCAGGAGAGGAGAGATGAGTGTAGGAGGGGAGAGGGGGAGGCCAGGAGAGATGAAGATGAAGAGAACATGGCTGAAAGTGTGTTTGCGCGCGTGTGTGTGTAGACGTGCGTGTTTGTGTTCGAACGGTCTCTGCACTTTATGCTTCTCATCAATAAATAATGCAAGATGAATGTTACTATAATTCTGAAATGTTTCATTGTTTTCTTTTTCAGTCAGCTATAAATAAATAAGTGGGTTTATCAACAGGAAGCCTATTAGACACTAGCCCGCTTACTCATACCCTATTCCTTTTGATGACTGAAATTAAAAAGCCCCCTGCTGTCATCTAATAAAATCAGCTGTCATCTATCCTAACTGGCCTTACCCTTGAGGTAGTGGTGACACTGCCCCGTTCTTCTTTCCATATGTCACTTTTTCCTCTCTCTCTCTCTCTCTCTCTCCTCTCTCAGACTTTTCCTCCTTTCTCTCTGTATTCCAATCTGATTTCAATTCTTTTTTGTAAGTACTTTTTAGGGCCTTGCGGCCTTTATTATCACAGGATAGTGGAGAACAGACAGGAAATGATTGGGAGAGAGAGACGGGGGAGGACCGGGAAATGACCGGTTGGGCATGCAAGCCCAAATGTGGGGGGCTTAGCGCGCTGCGCCACAGCGCCCCCCCATCTGATTGCAATTCTGCTCTTCATCTCTGCAGATGATCATTGCATTGTCGTGCCCCTTTAGCACGATGGAGATGAAGAAATATTGTTATTCGCTCAATTCTATTCCATTCTGATTGCAATTCTACCCTCCGTCCCTGCAGGTGATCATTGCGTTGTCGGGCCACCTGAGCGCGGTGGAGTCGGAGAAGCAGAAGCTGCGTGCGCAGGTGCGGCGTCTGTGCCAGGAGAACCAGTGGCTGCGGGACGAGCTGGCCAGCACCCAGCAGAAGCTGCAGCGCAGCGAGCAGAGCGTGGCCCAGCTGGAGGAGGAGAAGAAGCACCTGGAGTTCATGAACCAGGTGAGGAGGGTGGGAGATGGAGAGAGAATGCGAGAGAGGGAGATGGATGGATGGATGGATAGAGAGAGAATGAGAGAGACAGAGAGAGAGAGAGAGACCGTTGCCCAGCTGGAGGAGGAGAAGAAACACCTGGAGTTCATGAACCAGGTGAGGAGAGCGAGAGGGAGGGAGCCTGTGTCTGTGGGAGAGAGTGCGTGCGTGCGTGCGTGCGTGCGTGCGTGCGTGCGTGCGTGCGTGCGTGCGTGCGTTGCGCGCGTGCATGCGTGCACGTGTGCACGTGTGCATTTCAAACTTAAATGGAGTTCACCCCTCCCATTGGTAATCGTTTTTGCATCATAAATGTTAGCAATACAGTAAAATAAGATGCACATTTCAAATTTCAACATGGTTCCCCCGTCTCACCACTGATCTTTTTTTTCCAATTTTGCTGGCCCAGAGTCTCTGTACAAAATAAATTGCTACGAGGGTATGATGTAAGAGTTCTTATGGTTCGTTCCTATCCACTGTTCCTTCTTCCTCCGTGACCCAGATCAAGAAGCTGGATGAGGATGCGTCTCCGTGCGAGGAGAAGGCCAATGACAACAGCAAGGACAACCTGGACGACCTCTTCCCCAACGATGACGAGCAGGGACCCAGTGAGTACATGACCACAAGAGTGCAAGGCTCTTCCTTCCTGTTATTTACCCCTTTTTTAACCGTCTTTGTGTTTTTATTCTCGCTACGATCCAGCCAGTACAAGCTCTGTGTTCTCTCTTCTTTGATGGTTTGTCTTTCTTTTTGTCTTTGCTCCTCAATGATGGTGAGCAAAGATCACGTGAGGACAAGATCCGTACTCTTGTTTCCTCTTCGTCTTCGTTCTGTTTTCCATGCTTTCTGTTGTTCTACTCTCTGTTTTTCCGTTCATTTCTTAATTTAGCAAGGGGTAATGAAAGATTTAGTACATTTTACGTTTTGTGATTCTCCATTGCTCCTTTTTGTTTTCTTTCTGCCTGGTTTTCATTTTTGCCAGTGTTTTCATTCGATGACTTCATGTTTTGTTATGGCAGCCTATTTTTGCTCTACAGACCTATTTCTATCTTACAATCCGCCACCAATCAAATTACGCCCAAAATAATTCTATTGTACCTCAGTGATATGAGGAGATGGGATCTTATCAGTTCCTATTTAAGCTATTACTGCCTCTGTGTGATCCAGTAATACCGTGTTGTGTCTCTTTGTCTCTGTGTGTGTGTTCCAATATGTGACCTTGCGTCCTCCACTTGTGCTTGTGGCCTCGTACCAGGAAGTAATATGTCATGGTGACATCACTGACAACAGCATTATATTTTAATATCTCGCAAAAGCTCAATTGTCAAGTCATTTTCTCATTTGCAAACTAGATGGTGAATGAGGAATAGTCCCCCAAAAATTGTTGTGGCTAGGTTGACAGCGGGGAAACTTCATTGTTTTCTACACGGAGGCGGGGCATCAGCAAAATGTGAGACCACAAGCACAAGTGGAGGATGCAAGGTTGCATACTGGAATGCACGCTGTGTCTGTCTATCTGTGCCTCGGTGTATAACTCTGGGTGTACTGAATTTTTAGTTGTTCTTCATCGGGGGGTGTGGGGGGGTACTTAAGTAACTAGCTTTTATTTATTCATATATTACTTATTCATTTTCATTTATTTCATTTTATTGTAATTTTTTTATTTTGTTTCATCCAATTATATAGAAACTTCTAGAAGTTCCTGTCAAAGGCAAAGTTGTCAATTTGCCATATGTGTGCAGACTACAAGTCCAGGCACATTAGAACTCTGCAGACCCTCAGTGTCAATACATAAAAAAATGTGAAACGATATGACTGATTGTCAAAGGTTTAGTGACAGAGGGCCTCCCTCTCAGCCATCTCTTACACTTCCTTTGGGGGCTGTTGAGCCCCTGTTGAGAAACGCTAGCCTAAGCTGATGTGGTATGTCTGTGTGTTCTCTCCTCCTCTCTCCAGACCAGCCGAGTGGGGAGGTGGCAGCTCAGCAAGGGGGCTACGAGATCCCGGCCCGCCTGAGGACCCTCCACAACCTGGTCATCCAGTACGCCTCGCAGGGCCGCTACGAGGTGGCCGTGCCCCTCTGCAAGCAGGCCCTGGAGGACCTGGAGAAGACCTCCGGACACGACCACCCTGACGTGGCTACCATGCTCAACATCCTGGCCCTCGTCTATAGGTGAGGGTCTGAGTGGTTGGGTCTGCAAGTGAGAGGAATGAGTGTAATTGTTCACGAGGGTACAGTAAGTGTATTGTGGGTCTGTTAAATGTGTGTGAGGTGATCCAGTACACCTCCCACGGCTACGAGATGGCCGTGCCCCTCTCTAAACAAGTCCTGGAGGGCCTGGAGAAGACCTCTTAACACAACCACCAGAGTGTAGCTACCATGCTTTAGTGTACAGGTGAGGTGGAGTGTGTGTCAGCAGGTGAGGGTGGGCACACAGGCTGGTAGCTAGCTAGCTACTACTGTAGCTGGGTACGCTAGGTGCCAATTTGAAGAGTTTGGCAGTAAATACACTAGTAAACCTCACTCCCGATGTCTCGCACAGATGTAATGGCACTGAGCCATTGGCCTTAAATGTTTACCTCACTTGTTTCATACCCGTGCTCCCATGCTGATTTTGGGGGACGCAAGTGTAGCCCTGAGGTTGGCTTTCTTTTTGTGTCAAGGGAAATGAATCTTCGGTTGTTGATTGTTTAGATGAACTAATTTGTCTGGCAATGCCACACTCGTTTTTTTTTCTCTTGTAGTCGCATTGTTGCTGGAGGCGGCCATTTAATTGTCACAAATGCCTAAGTTTTGCGAACAATTTGTCATTTTGTTATTGCGGGGGGGGGTAAAAGGAACTGCAATGCATCAAAGGTCTTCACAGTGTTGCTGTAGACAATGGCCAGACGGACTAGAGATGACCACAGGCCTCTTTGCGTCTACTGTCATTCGTCTGACAATAAGTTGCATTGGCTCCAGTGAGCATTCGGAGTTGGGACGCGAGGTACTTTCGTCCTCTGACTGAGAGACTGCGGGCCAGGGGACAGTACAAATTGTTCCTTGTCCTTCCAGTTTGTTACTCTCTCTCTCTCTCTCTCTCTCTCTCTCTCTCTCTCTCTCTCTCTCTCTCTCTCTCTCTCTCTCTCTCTCTCTCTCTCTCTCTCTCTCTCTCTCTCTCTCCGGCAGTGCCCCTGGCAAATGGCACAGACTAAAACCTGTGTGTGTGTGTGTGTGTGTGTGTGTGTGTGTGTGTGTGTGTGTGTGTGTGTGTGTGTGTGTGTGTGTGTGTGTGTGTGTGTGTGTGTGTGTGTGTGTGTGTGTGTGTGTGTGTGTGTGTGTGTGTGTGTGTGTGTGTTATTTGTCCTGGCATTCAGTCCTGCCTGCCTGACCAATCTCAAAATGCTGTGTCTGTGTGTGTGTGTGCGCACGTCTGTGTATGCACATCTATGTGTGTGCATGCGTGTGTTTCTGTGTGTGCGCGCAAGTGTGCGTGTGTGTGAGTTTGCATCACTTTGTGTGTTTATGTGTGGTTGTGGCTGCGGCTTTGTGTGTGTATATGTGCCTGTCTCGGACGTCCAGACTCTTGTTTACAGTGTTCTGTCTGCCTTTGCTTGTCCAGGGCTTGGGCTTGGGAGTGGGTGGGTGGATGGAGGTCTTGGAGGTAGCCTAACTAAGGGCTTGTTGTGTCTTCATTGTCATTTCATGTCATGTCACGACATGTCATTTGAAGCTTGGTAAGCAAATCGGCAAAGTGTGCGCTCTCTGAAGATCACATCGAAATGAAAAGGCAAATTGTGCCATGGTGGTTCGTTCCTCCGAGGCTAAAGACGAGCCTGAGCCTGCTTTCTCTTCGTGTTTGTATTCTCCTCTCGGAAAAGAATAGAATAGAAAGGCACAGCTTTAGTAAATAGCGGTACAGTTGAGCTTTTGTGATCTTGGCTGCACACTCTTGAAGTGTGTTAAGGTTTGTACACATTGTACTGTGAGTCCACTGAACCAAGTGTGTGACTTAAGAGGAAGTTGCACAGTGAGTCCATTATGTCAGGAACTTTCCTAAGAATCTGTCTTCCTCAGGCTTCCATGGTAAGAGTATGTATTTTTAGGGACTTTTGCGCTTTTATTCGTGATGGGACAGTGACAGAGGGACAGGAAAGAGAGAGAGGGGAGAGGGAGACAGGGAAGAACTGGCAAATGACCCGAGCTGGAACCGAAGCCGGTTCACTGGCGTAGTAAACAAGTGTCCTTCCGTTAGCCTACGGTGGGGCCAAAATATTACAATTTTTTTACTTCTAGTTTTTACTTGTAAAAAAATTACTTGTAAAAAAAGCTGAAGTGTGAGGGCTATAATACTGACTTGCACTTTTCCTTTGGCACAGCAGAACGCCTGTGATTCGCACACAAGTAATTGTGTAGCAAAGAGGATGTAAGTGCACTAGGACTTGTCACATTGAGAAAGAATGACGCAGCTCCAGTGAATAGCCTTGCATGCCTGTGTTCTTCTAGTCTGGCCCTGCTCCAAGGCCGAAAGGGAAGATCTTGGTACATGTAATACAACACCAGGGTGAGAATCAGCTGCACTCTCTTTTGTCATTGCGTACAGTCTGATACCTTTCTTGTAGGACAGTGAAATGGTGATGCTGCACTCCTGCACAGTGCCAAATGAGATGACTACAGTATTTGTCAACTCATACAAATTTCTGCATTTCTTCTTAGTCCTAAATGATCATCCAGACTGTATACGATAAGCATTGACATACATGGAGGTGGCCCCACAGAGATTGAGATGAATGGACGGGAGGATTTTATTACGCAAACAAAAATACCTCCCAAACAATTGCCGTCGAAGGCATCTGACAAAAAAGCAGGTGTGTGTTTCGGTGAGGTCATTGCGGAAGAAGAGCGCTTGAGGGAGTGTGAATCAAAACGGTATGCAACATACCTAACAGAGGGGAAAAAAGTCTAAGAGTCCATAATTGCTTTGGTGGATAAGCTGAACTTGACTTTGAACTGAATTTGACCTGTGTAGACATAAGATGGTGTGAGTTTCAACTTGCAAAAGTGTAGGCACCCTGTTATTCTCCATTAATTCTCACAGGTACCAGAAGAAATATATTTTATAATGTCAATGTTTGGTCGACTCAACTTGACTTTGAGTGTATTAAATGTTTGTGTCCCTGTCACCACACCACAGGGACCAGAACAACTGTAATCTATAATGTGTGGCTATAGTTTCATAGGTCAAGTGAAATGTAATGATTTTGGATGTGGATACAGTATTTACAGATGTTTATTTATCCAATGACGTATAATCACGGCATGTGGAGAAAAATAGAAACACTATTGTGACGGGTGCATTTTAACTCCCTCAAACAGATTTTTTAAAACCCAGAGTTCCTAAAACTGTGTTTAGCTTTAAATGAGTGGCCGAAACCGATGCATTTTCAAACTAGAAATGCACTCGGAAAGTGCAGACCTCCAAGGAAGCGGTTTGATAAAACATTTGACTATATTGCACCCAATTTATTCTCTGGTCTTTCTGCCTTCTTTTTGTGGAGTTAGAAAGTCAAATGTTTAAATTCACCCTATCCCACAATGGTGAAAAATCTTTTAAAAGATTCTTGTTCCGGATCGTGATCCGGATCACCATCAAAATTTCATCACTTGTTCCTTTGGTCATGTCCAACAACTCCACAAAGTTTCATCCAAATCCGTTCATAACTTTTTGAGTTATCCTCCTGACAGACAGACAAGCCAATGTGACCAAAAGCATAACCTCCTTGGCAGAGGATAAAATATCCATATACGTGTAAACAGCCTCTAAATGTCTGTGTCAATCTCCATTTGTCTCCACACACTCCAGGGACCAGAACAAGTACAAGGAGGCAGCCCACTTGCTGAACGATGCGCTGGCCATCCGGGAGAAGACGCTGGGCAAGGATCACCCTGCTGTGGCCGCCACCCTCAACAACCTGGCCGTGCTGTACGGCAAGAGGGGCAAGTACAAGGAGGCTGAGCCACTCTGCAAACGCGCCCTGGAGATTCGAGAGAAGGTACACACTGGAGTAGAACTACAATATACACTATATTATTGTTTATGTGTAATGCTATACAACCTGGCCGCGCTGTATGGCAAGAAGGGCAAGTACAAGGAAGCAGAGCCGGTCTGCAAGAGATACAAGATACGAGAGAAGGTACAAACTGGAATAGAACTACAGTATACAAGGAAGCTGACAGTGTCGGACAAAGTGGTCAGTTGTCCCGGGGCCCAGGGAAAGAGGGGCCCCAGAATTGCTCTACGCCCAGATTGGCAAGTACAAGTAACCGAGTTGCTCTGCAAATGCACCCTGGGGATACGAGAGAAGGTATACACTGGACTAGAACTACAGCAGTATGTACTATTTTCACGTTTATCGGTAACGCTATACAATCTGGGCTGCGGCAAGAGGGGCAAGTACAAGGAAGCAGAGTCGCTCTGCAAATGTGCCCTCGAGGTACAAGAACATGGAACCTTTTTTGAACAAGCTGAGCCCTATCACTATATACCGCACATTTAGAACATCCTGAAGCTCCATGAGAAGGTACTGGATTAGCATTGAATACAATAGAACAGAAGTTTAGTCGACAGTACAATATAACTGAAGGAGTCTGAACACTAGTGTAATTGTGACTGGGTTTGAATGGAGCAATAGAGGTATGCAAATCATATCCAGCAACTTCAGCAGCTCCAGAGTTGCTGTACAGGTTATTAGGCGTCTAAAGAGAAGAGCAGACCGAAGTTAGTTTGCATTAGCTCAGTTTGCATGTCTGCAATCTCTCACACAAATCTCTTTTTGTGTGACTGTCTTTTTTTGTGCGTATACTTGCTTGCATTCGTGTGTGTGTGTGCGTGTGCGTGTGCGTGTGTGCGTGCGTGCGTCTGTAGTCGATTCCGGTGACAGCTGAATAACCCATTGATTCTGTGATTACCTAATGTGAACTCTCTCTCTCTCTCTCTCTCTCTCTCTCTCTCTCTCTCTCTCTCTCTCTCTCCCTCTCCTCCTCTCTCAGGTGCTGGGTAAGTACCATCCTGACGTGGCTAAGCAGCTGAACAACCTGGCGCTGCTGTGCCAGAACCAGGGCAAGTATGAGGAGGTGGAGTACTACTACCGTCGCGCCCTGGAGATCTACGAGAGCAAGCTGGGGGCCGACGACCCCAACGTGGCCAAGACCAAGAACAACCTGGTGAGGGAGACACAGACACAGACACAGACACAGACACAGACACAGACACAGACACAGACACAGACACAGACACAGACACACACACACACACACACACACAACCCCTAATGTTGCCAACATAAAACACCTAGTAAGTACTGGTGGACAATGCACGTACAGTATATTCACCTTTTCACACCAATAAAAAATAGTCAGATCAAATAATGTGATAGAGACATAGGTGTGCACCTGCCCCT
>NC_085877.1:24316748-24356748 GCF_034702125.1 Engraulis encrasicolus | reverse complement strand
TGAGATGCTGGTTAAGAAACTACAAGGCAGCGGACCCCAGGAGGCTCGCAACCCCGGGTGAGGACGTGTGTGTGTGTGTGTGTGTGTGTGTGTGTGTGTGTTAGTCTGTTTATCTCTCTTTGTACATACTTTCACGGTCAAATCGCTTTGTTGCTTTTCTCTATTCTTGAAATTTGCAAAACAGTTTGAACCTAAACAGCCTGGATCACCTGCCAGTCTCTTGCTTGACAGAGATTATCTATAGATTTTGAAGTTTTTTTGTGTCAATGACTCATCAGTGCAGGGATGTTTAGTCATAATGTACGGATAGAAGAGTAAAATTGATCATTAGTGGTGGTGTCAGTTGAATAGTGCACTTTCAAGAGAAATTCCATTGCAAACTGTGTTTTACATTTGACAAGTGTTGTATATTAGACTTAAACCAATGTAATGTTTAAGTATGGAGTGTTAAGTACAGTTGTGTCTGTCTGTTGAAGCATGAAGAGGGCCAGCTCTCTCAACTTCCTCAACAAGAGTGTGGAGGACCAGTCACAGGTCTGTATGCAATACAATGTGTATTCTCAATTTACTTTTACCTTGACTTTTAGTGTATGATGGGAGAGACATTGTACGAAAAGAAAATAAAGGTCCGCAACACTGTTAAAAAATATGCCATTAAATATTTGGGAGCATTTAACAGTGTTGCGGACCTTTATTTTCTTTTCAGTTATCTTACGTTTGGTCCAGCACCTGTGCCACTGATGTGCGCGCATTCTTTGACTTTCTGGAGAGACATTGTATGAACCATTTTATTCTCACCGGTTTTAGCATAGTTTTAGATTTAGCCACATGGGGGAGCACTTCATTTTATTATAGATCACATAGCTGATGGGTAGACCTATAATTACAGGTGCCCACAATCAGTGGGTAATGAGGTTTGGACTGGAGAAACGCACGGGTCTTACCGTAGCCGTGTTTGCCAGCCAAACTTGGCCAGCACACTTTAATGCACAGCACGGAAGGTGAACATAGTTTCTGTAATAAAATTCATTTTTGCAATAAACGGGGACCAACCATCGGCTGGAAATGCACTTTTTCCTTCGAGTTGAGAACACCTTCAGTCCAAGCTGAGGCTCACAGGGCAGCCTCCACAGACATGTTTTGTTTAGTTATTGAAAATCTAAAAGTTTATATAAATGTAACCACACTGGGGGCCTTTCCCATTTGTATTTTTCTACCCCCTACCCCTTACCCCTCCAAATGTAGTCTGCCTGACCGAACCCCACCTTTTTGAGGGCTACAAAGCCCTCCCCCTTACCCCTACCCCTCTGCCTTAACGACTATTGGGATACCCCTACCCCTACACAAAACGGAGGGGGAGGGGTAAGGGGTAGGGCCAAGGGGTGAATTGAGATTAACTCCGGGTTAGGTGGCTTTTTAAGCAGCACAAAAACAATGTTTCGCTCTTACACCTGCGCTGTCACTTACTCATACTGTATCATACTGTATCATTATCAAAACTTCACGTACAGCATCTCTCTCCTCTAATCCTCATTGGTCTCTGCTCCTGACAGGATGCTAACGCCGGCCTATCGGAATCGAGAGGACTGAGCGCCAGCAACGTGGACCTGACTCGCCGGAACTCTCTGGTTGGCTAAGCCAATAGCTTTTAAAGGGGGGCGGGTCCAACCTAGAAATCAGGGTCCAATCAGGACAGGCTACCAGCTTCCAACTTCAGTCATGATTTCTTTATGCCCGCAGCAGACGTTCTCACTCTGTTTTCCTTTTTCTTTTAAATACAGTAGAGAGAGAGAAAAAAGAATCACTGGAAGAATAAAGAGGCTTTTTTTTTTTTTATTTTTTTTTTATTTTTTTTTTTCCGACACTGCTCTCGGGCTAACCTTGAGCTAGCTGCTTTTGCTGTACATTTGCGCTCATATCATATGAAAATAAATGATCAACATTTACTTAGACATAGATTACAAAACAAAGAGACACTTTAGCATGCCGCTCACTAGACCTGAACTTTTCTTTCTGGAGCAGAGGATTATCCTTACCTATCTAATCATACACCCCCACCGCCCAGTGGTGTGGGAGAGGTACTGCAGGCTGACAAAATTGTGAGTGCACCCATGGTACGAATTAGCCACACACATACATAAGCTGAGGCATAGATACAGTATGTCGACTTAACATGTTTTTTTTCTTCCCGTGGCGCTGCTAGATTAAAGAGAGGTTTCCATGACAACACAAAGTGTGTGGAGGTGGAGTTGCTAATCGCCAAGTAGCATGAACATGTGCTGCATGCTCACAATCTCCCCCCAAACACAAGCACACACGCATTTATTACATGCACTCACTGCACTAGCATGCTAAAGCTAAAAACAAACCACCTCCATTCCACAGACCGAAGAATAAAAAAAACAAAGAGATGGGAGAAAACATAGCGGAGAAAAAAAATAAACACCTTTTTCTTCCTTTGCCGTTAGTGAGACGAGAGATGCTCTTAGATCAACTCTTTACTGCATTATTGTGATTATATTTAAAGAAAAAAAGGATTTTAAACGAAAAAAAAAAAAGTGACCGCAGCACTGATTTTGTTTTGGTCTGCGCCTCACATTTTGCCTTCTGATTTGTATGTATATACGGTTTTAAATTATTGACTCGGGTTCGTTTGTGTTTTGCTCTGTTTATTTTCTTTGTTTTTCGTTGTAAATAGTGCACAGGGACTTTGTTTACACTGTAGAGCTTTGGGGTGGGGTGGGGGTGCGGGGTTCGTCACTGGAGTTATTAAAAATGAGAGATAAATAAACTGGAAAGATGTTAGTGGAGTTGGGGGGGGGGGTGACTGCAGAGCAAGACAGATGGCAACTATATCAGTGTTTTTGTTTGGCTCAGTCACATTTGTACGGTCACTGAAACACACACACACACACACACACACACACACACACACACACACACACACACACACACACACACACACACACACACACACACACACACACACACACACACACACACACACACACACACATTCACACAACCCAGAGTGTCTGTATGTTGAGCACTGATCCAAAAAAAAAAAAGTTGTTTGTGGCTCCCACCCCCCCACACACACGCACTCATGTTGTTGCTGACAGTCGTTTGATATCTTTTGGTACAATGTGTATATAGAAATATAGAAATGAGAGACGTAAAGAAAACAAAACAAAAAAAATACTACACCAACCATCTCAGACTGACTAGAATGTTTCTTCCTGTGCTGCATTTTGTTTCCGTCTTGCTCGTGAGTCATCACAGCAAGAGTTACGAGTAGTTGGAAACAAATTTGAGACTTTTTCAAGTCGCCGTAAGCTTTGTATTAGTCGTGGAAGCCCTTTTGGTTGCTGGCTTTGACTGGACTGGAGTAGGCTAACTGCATATTCTGCTTCTTAAAAAAAGAACGGGTGATTTAAAAAATAAATAAACTGGAAATTATGTAAGAAATCCAAATGTAACCTCAAATCATACAATTTCTTCCCTCTTGTGCTTTCTGGTTTGTTGATTTTTTTATTATTATTATTATTATTTTACTTTCTTATGTCCTGTTGTGGTGTTTCACTTGGCCCTTGTTGAATTCTGCACTTACAGCAACTGAACAGTAGGGGGCACCCAACAGCTTCCATTTCACAGACAGACAGAGATATGCTACCTTTACTCCGCTGGACCTAACTAACTTGTTGACTCCCTGGCACATGTTCTTTGTCTTCTTCCTCGCAGACTGCAGGTTGGGGATGTGACCTTTAAGGGAGACGAGACACATTTGAATGTTAAAAAATGGGTTTGCTTACTAGAATGGTCAAAGACATTGTCAAGTGGGACCCAAGAGGGTAAAAGAACATGATTTGGGAATGATGGGAGAGGGGGATGAAGAGAGAAGGAAACTTTTGCTGAGAAGGTTGAAAGATTTTGTTTGACCAAAAAGCAGTTCAGCCAGGCTGCTTAGGAAAGTGGGAAATCGGACCTCTTAACTCTGTGGCCTTGGTGTAGGATTCAGGCAAGGCTTTCTTGGTTAGTTTTGAGGCAAAGTCTTGGTTAGTTACCCTTGCTGCTTCCTGGCAAAGATGTGATGGATGGAAAATGTTTTTCCTTTTTTGGATTGAAGGGAAGAGGAGAGCCCTTGGGAAAGTTACCAGGGGAAAGAATGTGAAGCAAAGACATGTGAGAACGAAAGGCAAATAAATGATGAGAGGATGAGTCATTTAAGAATGTGGTCACCACTCGATGTGCATTTTAGAAATCATGTGTTACTTCAGTGTATATTTGTCGTCTCAAACATGCATACGAAGGCAGCCTTTCACCATAACCCTACATGCTGGCTGGATTTTGAAAGCTGTGTGCGTGTGTGTGTCTATTTTGTGTGTCTGACTATTTGGACAGCCATTAGGCTTTCTGTATTGTTTGTACTATGTGTTGCTTTCTTGAAAAGCTCTCATGAGCCATAGTATTTCTTTTTTTTTTTACTTTAGAGAAGAATATTCCCCTCCGCAAAATGTGTGTGTGGGCGAACATGTGTGTCAGTTATCTATCTGTGTCAGTTATCCTTCTTCCCCCCATACTTTCTCTCTCTCACACACACACACACACACACACACACACACACACACACACACACACACACACAGTCTGATGTAGAATATAGCCTGCATATTCTATTGAAGTAGAATTGAAGTATATTGGGTATGGTTATAGTTCTACTGTATTCCTGAATCGCTCCACTGGTCAAGTACTTAAGTGTGAAGGGGCCAACCTCCTGTATATTTTAATAAAAATGTTCAGTAAATAAATGCGTAATAAATAAACGATCAATAAAATCCTAAGTTCCACTTTTCAAACTGGAAAACATAATGCTGTGAATGTGTTCATTTTCTTCGAATAATTGAGAGTGTGGGTGGTGGTGAAAGTATGGATCATGCAAGTCGCATATCAATTTTTTTACCATTGTACTGTAATCAGTGTGTTTGCATGCATCAGCAATGCAATCCTCTACGATATTATGGACCTACCCTATATAAGTTACACTATTTATAACTCAACATTTTATTAGCCTAGATTAGTGTTTATTAGCGTATTAGCCTAGATTAGGGCGCTCTACAGTTCTCCTAGGGGCGTTGGGGATACAGCTGAGATGGGGCGATCCTGAATTGACATTGGGGGCATTATTTTTTAAATACTACGGGGGCTGTTAGTAGGCTTATGAGGTCAAGGGGACGTTTAGTCAAAAAAAAAGAGCTGAGAACCTCCAGCCTTTATAATGATACAGTACATACTTTATACACTTTTCATACTTCAAATTATCTTTATACAATACTGTATATGGACCTTGAAGTGTAACCAGGTTGTGTTCATCAACAGTTGTGATCAATGAAGTGTGTGCAAGTATGTGTCAGAGAGGAACAGAGATAGCAGATAGACATAGGAAGTGGCCACTTTGTCCCTGGCATCTGTTACACTGGGCCGTGCCATGCTGATAAGTTGTACATACCTACAAGTCACAAGTTCTGAGTTGGATTTCATAAGATCTGGTAGGCTTAAAGGTATGAGGATATAGAGCCGCCCAGCAGTTGAAGTCATAATAGGTTAAACTTGTATTGTATAGGATGGTGGCCAGAGTAGGTATTGCAACTATGTTGCTCATTGAAACCAATTTGAAATCAACTGCCAAAACATATTTTATGTTTTTTTTAAACTAAATAATCAACTAATATTTACTAGTGTGGCCAAAGTACAGTACAGTCGCTAAAAATAAATGCAGGTTTATAGAAATTCAAAATGACATACATGGAGAACATCCACCTTTTTCATGTAAGAAAAGTACCACTTTCCCAGTAATAATGAATAGCCTACTTATATTTTGATAGTAAGTATTTGGGGAAAAAGCTAACATTTGTGAATGGAAGTCTGAAAAGAAACTGCAAAAATATTACAATGCACCTTTGAAGCTTTTTTTTCCACATTTCCACTGGGTAGTGGAATGGGCCTATGGAATTGTTCTTGTAACAGGAAGGCTGCACATTGTAATGCCATGCCATTAAACCCCACATTGCTTCAGGGACTGACCAATACCCATCGGCTAAATAACCACTCTTCCCTTCAATATTCCGGGCATTTTGGTTGCATCATGCAGTGTTGAACTGGCATGGGTTGGTTGTATATATTCTAGTAGGGTAAATGTAACTTGTTTGCTGCAACTTACAACTTAGTCGTACATAGTCTTATACAGATCACCCATTCAGTGCACTCTCCCCCAGTTGATCGTAAACCTTGCTATGCCAATCACCTGAATGACACATTGTGGGATGAAATGGCAAGAGAAGCTACGTCATTGACTGACTTCCATACACATTGGCTACGATTCCATGACAATAATTCAGAATTAAATAGCTCCATTGAGTTCCCTTTGATCTTTCTTTTAATTCCAATTTAAGAAGTGTTTACATGACGTTTTGAAGCAGAATTAAGATTTCAGAATTAAAAAGGGAGTTAATTCCGAATTAAATGTCTCATGTAAACGTAGCAAATGATAGGGACTTGGTAATCTAATATCACTGACACATTCACTGAAAGAGATGCTTAATTTTGAGAGCATTACCGTACGTTATATTTAAATAAAATAGTGGCAGAAGGAGATCCTGGTTAGGGTCCAAATCAGTGGTTCCCAAACTTTTTCGTATTGGGACCCCATTATGACATCCCAAATATCTGGGGACTCCATACACATTTATGTGACTGGAAAAAAAAGACTGAGCTATAGTCATTTGTAGGCTATTAAACCAGAGATAATTGCATTTGGCATTTCAATTGGAAAATATATTCATTTTATATAAGGCTTAACATTCAGCCGTATGTTTCTTACACACCAAGGCATTGCAAGCCACCCCATATGGGGTCCCGACCCTAAGGTTGAAAACCACTTGTCTAAATCCATGTAGGATTACCACTGGTTGTGGTCAAGTAAATGCAGATAACCAAGGGGTGAGGAACATCTTTTTTTATTTTTCAAAGACAAGCGCTACAAACCTTGAGTAAAAAAATAATTAAAAAATAAAAAGTAGCATAGTATCAAGTGTCTTCGTAGGATCAAGCCGTATGTACATTCCCACTGTAGCTTTTGTATTACACTGTTTAAAAAAGGGTGTAAAAAAATACAAAAAATAAAAGTTCAACTTGAAGGAAGATGAATCAGCCATGAGCTTGTTAGATGTTGGTCCTCAGTCAAACTTGGTGGCCTCCATCATCTTTGCCACCTTTGCCTCAGTCCTCTTGACGAACTCCTCCCTCTTTCAAGAGAAAACAAAAATGCAGCTTTAGTGTCAGTTCTGGCAGGCTAAGGTAGTTAAGAGCTTAATGCTTATAATTTGTCTCAGGTCAGCCAATAAACTCTCCTCACTCCTCAATTGCTTAGTGTACATGACGATTTTAATTCCGAATGAACTCACTTTACATTACGCTTTCAAAGTGGAATATAGCTTTATTCAGAAATAAACACTTCACAACTCGGAATTAAATGAAAGATCAAAGTAAACTGGACGGAACCATTTAATTCGGAATTATTAATTCGGAATTAACGTCATGTAAACGTAGCAATTGATCATTGACAAATTTGGTGCCTTTAAAAAGTCAACGTTTTTCTTGGGTGCTCAATTCTTTGCAACCCACGAACTCCCCAGCTCCAACTTGTGCATGACAAGACATAAGGCACGTTCGTGATGAAGCAGTGCTGCTTTTGCTAGGCAGCGCGCATGCTGACTTTGCCCGTGTGATGCATTCTGGTTAGAACGATCGAGCCCATATACTTCTTGTCATGTTGCCTGCTCTGTTCATGGGGGGGATAGTTTGTGCTACTACGCTGCTGCTGTCCAATGAGTCTAGCCTCCTTGGTGCTCATGGAAAAAGAGGGGACTCCGATAGGCTACAGAGCCATACTGCCAAATTCCAATTCACAACTATTCAATGAAGAAATTGCATTTAGAATTTCTGGTCTTGTGTTTGATTGCAATTGACATGATAAAATATTACTACACAGACTACCAATATTAAAAAATATTGGCCACATAGTGAAATGCCCTCAAGGGAAGAACAAAAATACAATAGATAAAATAGTGAACAAAACAAAAATGTAAATTACTAATACACACTCTACCAAGATTAGGACTAATATTTGGCTACTTAATAATAATCGACCATGTACTTACAAGTTCCTCTGGCACGAGTGCTAGTAGGCGTTCTTGGTATGGCAGCAATTCTTCTTTTAGGCTTGTCAATTTGTTCTTTTCAGCAGCAACTTGTTTTAAGTACCCTTCTTCTGTCGCCAAGGCTGAGGCTTCATCTTCATTTTGCTTCCGTGCCCAGGTGAAGAATTTGTCATAAGTGTTAAATACAAGGGCATCCAGCATTGGTTTCGGGACACGGCTTTCTGTCGCTTTCTGTGGGGAGAAGAGATCTTCAGTTCTGTAATGCAGCTTCAGTTTTGCCCAAAATTATGCTGGTGATGAATATTGTAATTCAGCCAATAACATTTCGAACACATCCCAACAAGATAACATGCAGCCTTGTAATAATATAGGGCATGCAGGTAGAACTTTGACACAGGTAAATGGACCGTGGTTCACAGACATCACATTGATTCTGAAAAGTACCATGATATTTCCCAGGCTGATAAAAGGCTGGGGGGTGGAAACACCTGCTATACTCATGAACGGCGTGACGTTTTCCATGTGCGTTACGCCCATTTATGGGGGAAAACAACCCATACAAGTCAATTGGTAATGTTGGGGTTCAATAAACGAAAGATACGGACCTGTAGACAAGCGTTGTTCACGCGCAACATGCCGAAAGCGTGTTGTGTTGCCGGCTGTTCAAATAATATAGCCAAACAGCCGTGGCTGAAGCATGGAATCTGTTCATTTAGGTTAGCCGATGTAGCATGTAAGTCAATGAGACATTCGGTTTGTTTTCACCCATAAAGGGGCGTAACGCAAATTTAAGAGCAAAGTACCCGGATGGCCGTTCATGAGTATTAGCACTCACCACTCTGCTCCATTGCAATAGGCCTACTTACCACCATGGTAGCCATGGCTTCTACCAAATCGTCACCACAGGCACCTCCACTTCGAGGGGGTCTTCTTGGGAATGCCATTTTGTTTGGAAACACCAACTAAACGAGAAAAGGAGAACATAGAAAAAATGATTCATTTGGGAGGCAAAAAAATACCAAGAGAGAAGTTCGTTTTGTGTGAACCAGAGTTATTGATCAGAGGCTCTAGAATAGCCTGCAGTGCACACTGTTGGCCTGGTCTTATTAGGTAGGGATACACTACCATGCCAGTAGCCTATATACATTCGGCACGCATACAGTGTTTGAGGCCATTCGCACGCAGGCAGTGGTGCATCAGCCAGGTACATTCTGGAAGAACGCGGGAAAATGAGGGGGGCGGATATGATTAATTTAGTTTATGTCAGTAAAAAGCTAGCTAACGAGTAGGCCTACGACACCGCCTCCTGCAATCAGCCAGGCTGACAGTGACAGGTGAATGGCGATTGCCCCACGACTGACAAACCCCTATTGTAACCATGTATGCCGCCTACTCTGCGTTTTAGGCCTGAAACAGCATTTTGTAATAGCCTACCACTAGGCCTACTAGGCGAACAGTCCGCGGCTATGTTTGTTCTCCCCAAAACAATGTGGACGGACTGGCCGCCACGACAGAAAATAGCAACAATTTTGAACTTCAGGCTTCAGACTTACTTGAGATTAGTGGTGGTGGTGTTGAAATGGAGCAACGACGAAGTTCTTTGTTGACAACGCGAGCTTTCTGCGAGGAGCTGGATGATATCTTCGGACGATATCTGGAGACAGTGGAAGTCTTCAGGTATGCCACAGGTAGAAATGTCGATGATTTGACAATTTTATCTTATATGTAGCCCCTCCTTTTTCATGCATAAACCAATAGACTACCAGGTGATTGCTGATTGGCAGTTGTGGCGAATTCATTTTCATTTAATCACGCCCTCTTGTCATTGGCAAGAATCAAATTAGGCCCAAGTAACTAGGCCTACTAGAATAGGCTACAAATATTTAGGCGCAGGTATGCTATAGGCTATAAGAATGTTGTTGCCTTTTGTTCCAAGTAGGCCTAATCCAGGCTATAAAATGTTTTGCATGTTTGGCAGGGATTTTTAAAAAATGTTTTGCAGGGATGTCAATTTTATTCAGGCCTCAGAAATGTTCATTTAATAGCTTCAATAATACCTATGATTGATTTGCTGTCCGAAGGCTAGTGGGCGCATTTATCCAAAACTGCTTACATGTTTTAGCCTACAGGCTATTGGTTACAGTCTCTGGAGCAATGTGGGATTAGGTGCCTTGCTATGGGCACTTCAGCCATGGATGGAGGCGTAGGGAGTGGGATGTGATTCAAACCTGCAGCCTTAAGTCTACCTGTTATACTCAAGTAGGCCTACCAGTAAGGCCTATCTGAACTCAGAAATCAACATGACATCTGTACATGCCACAATATTAGGATGTAGGGTTTTTTTGTCAATGTAAACCTCTTCCCGTTGAAGGGTGCTTGCTTGGCTGGCTGTGTTGTTCCAAAGTCACGACTCTGGTCTCTTTCACAGCATTGCCTGTAGACCTAAGATGCACACAGAGCTTTCCATGTTATTCGCATGGAAATGTGGGGAAAAACAAAACTCATGTGTATAGGCTACTTATATAATGGGCCCTTAATAGCCCTTAATAGTCTACCGTTATCTCTAGTCTATCACCAGGCAGTTGATGTAGTGATCTCCTTGCCACCTCCTGTCCCTCAAAAGGCTCATGTGGAATAGCCCTACGTCACACTTCCCATTCCACAGTAGCCTACTAAAGACAACTGCCAATTTAGCATACAGCCATGCAGGGCCGCTGACAGCTTTGGCTTGGCCCAGGACTAAGTAATCTGAAAGGGCCCACCCAATACATGCAATGTAATAAGGACCCAATTCTGCCCCTTCTCCCTGGGCCCAGGATAATTAACCCCTTTGTCCCTTGCCCTGTCTACTTCCCTGCCACCATGTGTATTGCAAACAATTAACTCCCTTCCCTTCTCACCTGGCATATTATCAGTGAAAACCTTGCTGTGTAGCAGGCCCTTCAATCTGCCTTGTGTGGAGGAATAGGGATTGCCACCCTTCAATGTACTGCCGCTGTGTGTGTCTGTAAGGCACAAATGAGACACTGTGGCCTTCAAATACAAGACAAATTAAATTAGTTACTCTGGTGGCATGGCCACAATCTTTGGGAAACGAAGACTGAGGTGTGTGGAGTTTACTGTAACTAAGAGTATTTAATAAGGCACTGCTCGGAGGCAGTTGGTGTCCACTGCAGTGTGGTTGTCACTGGTTGTGCTTAAATAAGTGCAGAGACCGGAATGTACTTGTGTTTATTGCTTTAGTTTTCAAATACAAAGACATAAACAAACTAAAAAAAAAGAGAACTCATTGTGTAGATTTACAAGTAGTGGTTGTGTTAGGGGGGGCCCNGGGGGGGGAACAAAAAAAGCTGCTTTTTTAAGCCTCTGTGGGACATGTTGAAAAGGACCCATTTCTCAAAGTCAGATTTTTAGTATGCCATTTAGCAGGTCCAATGTAGAATCTATGGAAAAAAAACCTTTTGTATCCATTTTTGGGGTTAAACCTATATTTACCCATCTAGTTTAACTACTAACAATTTTTTTTTAATAAGGCACTGGTGGGTGTTCAAAGCAGTGTAGAATCACAACTGCTTGTAGTAGGCAAGTAAACACAGAGACAGGAGTGTATAATTTTGTTCTTTATTTTTGAGAAGACTAAGAGCACAGAAATATGAAACTTGCGTTTAAAAACAAACATAAAGTGCATATTGTTACTTCAAATCATTTGCACCTTTTGACTGTGCAGTTTGTTTTAAAAACCAAACGGGTCAACAAAGTGTTTAAAAAAATTATGGGGGGGGGGGTAGATGGGGCAGGCGAGAGCTTGTTATACGTGAGCTCTCTTGGCTTTGGTCCTCAGCAGAACCACTTTCTTCCATGATGTGGGTGAAGAAACATGTTAAATTATGCTAGGCTAAATAGGCTACCAATACAAAGAAGGAAGAAGAGTGGCTGCTATATGAAATGCTGCCATGTGCATTTTGTATTCATTTCTTGTTTCTTCTTCTCCTCCTTCTAGATGCCCTTCTTTCCCTCTGTGCGTCATTTTGCCTGGGGATTAATAAATACTCTACTCTTCCTCCTCCTCTTGTTGCATTATTGGTTTCCTCTGGCTCCGGGGCGCATGGTTCAGATGGGTCTAGTGCATAGAGAAGACATTTCTCACGGGCAGTGGCTACATATGCAGCCATCTCTTCTCTCGTGATACCATCTTTGCATGCAGCCTTCTGTTAAAGAAAGAAAAGTGGAGTGGTTACTTTTTTAATTCCGAAGGTGAAAAAGTGGATCGCACTCGGGTTCTTCTTTTTTATTTTTTTATTTACATAGCAGCAGAAGTGTAGACAAACGTTTCGGCTGTTGCCTTCGTCAGTGTCTCCACTACTACTACTTTTTTAATCCCAAAAAGGGACATTAAAGGTGCCCTATTATGCTATTTAGAATAACTTTCATTGTTAATATTTTGCTTTACTGTGGTTAGTGGAGTTAATTTTGAATGATCACTTGTTTTCATGTCCATTATTTTTTATCATTGTGTACATGCACCCTACGCCGCCTGTTTGAAACGCGTGGAAGTGCAGAATGAAACAAAAATATATAACTTGGGCCACAGGTGAGTGTAGCCTCCAGTCTAGACCGATGCTGTAGCCCATTGACGGAGCCGATTTATGAATTGAAAAAAAAAAAAACATGCGTAATGGAATAAACTTGTGAATGGCGAAATCCTACACTATCCTTGTAGGCTACACTATTCTTGTACACTATTTTGTACACTGAGTGGTGTATTCACAAATAGGATACATCTCATCACAATACTGTCAAATTCAGATAGGCCTAGGCTATGTGGCTGCGATGAACAAATGCGCATTAGGTCTACTGTCTCTGCAATTAATAAATGGTCTGTGACATCGTCAACACTCCATCCCATAAGCAGCAATGTTAGGTACAGCATGACGTAGACCCGTACCGGAAACAAAAGCTATAGAATGTTGAAAACCCAACCACGCGTTCTCTGACAGTTGAGAAATAGCGTTCCTGCGGCAGAGAAATTCTCCCCCAAGAGGCCAATTTGTGAATTGCGTCTTTTACCAAGCTTTTACAAACAACAGATGCTGTGTAACCCAATAAATGGGTAGTGGACATGGAAAAGCACAATAGGACCCCGTTAAGGAGTCAACCACCCTATAAATAGGGGACATAACATTTTGCAAACAGAATATAAGGTTATACAGTACACTATACTACAGAGATGGGACCAACTCACTAATTTGCAAGTCGCAAGTAAGTCTCAAGTCCTTCCAATCAAGTCCGAGTCAAGTCACAAGTTACGACACATTTGACCAAGTCAAGTCCAAGTCCAAGTCGTGCCAAAGCCAAGTCAAGTCCAAGTCCAAGTCTTATTTTTTCCAAGTCCTTAACAAGTCACCTTGTATTCTATGTGCAATGTTGACAGTTACTTTTGGTCATAAATTCATTACCTCTCGACACTGCTTTGCATGTCCCCCTTTGCCAGTCATGTCTCTTACATGATTTATCTTTTTTTGAGCATGGTTCGGCATGGTTTCTGGTTTGACTAGGTTTAACTATAAAATGAGGCATGGTTTTAATCTGAAAACTAACCATGGTTTTACCACGGTTTATAATTATTCATTTAATTACACCTAGTTGCCGCTTCTTTTATCCAACGCACATATTGGTGACAGTGCTTGGAGCAATGGGAGGTTAGGTGCCTTGCTCTTGCTCAAGGGCACTTCAGTCATGGATGGAGGTGTAGGGAGAGGTTGGCCTAAGGGTGGGATTCAAACCTGCAACTCTGTGATCTTCAGTCCAACTGAGCTCCCTAACCATTACACCACGGCTGCAAACAAGTTTTTTTGGGTGACCATGCAACCCACAATTTACCATGTTTTTTTTAGCATGGTTTGTAACCATGTAAACCATAGACACAAACCATGCTGAAAAAACATGAAAACCATGAATAACCATGATTCATGGTTAGTCAGGAACAACGGTTTACAAAAAGAAGAAAAAAACATGGATAAGCCATAGTGATACTATGGATGGTTCAGAGTACTTAAAGAGATCATGGTTACTACAGTAAAACCATGAAAGATTTTCGTAAGGGGATCTAAACAAAAATAGTAGACCTACTGGTACTTGTGTAATTAATGTACTTAAACTGGTGCTTAAGTGTACATTGTTTAGTTTTTCTCTCTTTCATGCATTTTTCACACACAAATGAAAAAAAAAATATATTCATTGACTTGGACTTGCTATTGCAAGTTATTGCAAGCTAAAACTGGCAAGTCAAGTCAAGTCTCGAGTCAATATTGTACAAGTCGAGTCAAGTCACAAGTCATTCCTAATATTGACAAGTCAAGTCTCAAGTCGAGTCATTTGTGACTCAAGTCACAAGTCAGTCCAAGTCACAAGTCACAAGTCCACATCTCTGCTACACTATATAAAAAAAGAATCATACATCGCAAAGGCTGTGCAGTATGGATGGGCTTATGGTCTTCAGAAATGTAAACATTTTTGAAGTTTGTGTGCAGAAAAAAAAAAATCTTAGTCCAGGGGTGGGGAACCCATGTTTCGAGGGCCTTTTGTGGCCCTTGAGGCCATAATATATGGCCCCTGATTTTAATGTTATGCAGTTTCAGATGAAATATGACAAGTTGACATTTTGTAAAGGAATCTTGGAAATGACATTAAATACAGTGAATTTACCTCCATGTCCTCTAGGGCTTTCATGGCATCTATAAAACTTTGAGGGGCATCATCTGGGATCTCATCAGGAACATCAGGTACCGGCTTGTTTGGAAATAAAAACTAAAAAAAAACATGAAAGGAAGACAAGCAGAACCTTTGAAGATATTGATTTAGTAGACATCAACATTATTTTGCAGTGTGTAAATTGTGGATCAAACAAAAAGCTGCTTAGCGAGTTTGAGATTTTGCATGTTGAACTACACAGTAGGCCTTGGGACCAAAAAAACAGACTGGACATTTTTGGCCTAGACCAGCCCTTGCACAGCCCAATCGACTGTCCATGTTAAAGACAAGCACAGGCCCGGGGGGGCTATATGCCAGATTATCGGTCCTACCCTGCCTATCTTTATAGTAATGACATAAGGTTACATATTATTGACATTGGAGACCAATGCCAAATTCAAAAGGCATACATGCCATTCTTGCAGTCGATGTGACATCAATTTGGAGTTTTTAAAAAAATCCGCGTTGTTCGCATCATTTGCGGTACTGATGTTAGTGGACAAACATGACATGTGATTGTTTGGCTAATTAACTTAGCACGCCAAACTAGGCATTACAAGCAAAGTGCCCGGATGGCCATCTACAAGACTGTAGGGGCCTATTGGTAGAATCAAGATTCTAACAGCTTCATTGGCTACGTGACATGAAGTTTTTAATTTCTGATTAGTTCTGTCGACCAATGTACTGTGATCCTTCATTTAGTTCCGAATTGTGGTGTTTAGATTACGGTTTCGAAGCAGAATTTTATTCACAGTTAATTCTGAAGTAAATGTCTCATGTAAACGTGGACACTGTTTAATAGAAAATTTGATTGAACGAAAGGAGTGCATCTGCGCGAGTGATTTTGGAAATAACCTCCGTTTGTGTATTGCATTAGGAAAGTATCATTTCCTCTTCACCCCATCCTCTGCCTGAAGGAGGCAGTGCAAAACAAGGCTGAAGTGATGGGCCTACAGTAAACTTACCGAGTCGTTCAGGGCTTTGATGGCATCTAAAACATCTTGAGGGGCATCATCAGGGAGATGAATAGGGATGATCTCAAATTGAGACTCAAAAGATGCCATTTTGTTTGGAAATACAAACTGAAACACGAAGGGGAGGGAGGGGACAGAAGATATTGATTTAGTAGAGGTGAGCACAGTTTTTGCAGACAGTGAATCATGACAAACAGCCATTTACAATAGTAGCCTAGATGCGTATATCCAAAGCAACACAGTTATTTAGGAACAGGGTATTGGTTACAGGCCCTGGAGCAATGTGGGGTTAGGTGCCTTGCTCAAGGGCAATTTGGCCATGGATGTAGGTGGGACATTCCAGGATATTGGTACATTTCCTGTCCCACCACTTACATATCAAATGTGCATTTCCAAAATATCTGAATTACTATTTTTTGTGAACAATGTACTTGTTATAAGACAAACTGTAAAGTTTGGTGGGAAAATAAGCTCCTTAAATATTATTCAAAAGGCCAAATATCTTTGGAACACCCCAAAAAATGCCCGTTTTCTCTTGTCCCACACATTGGGTTACCAACTCCTTTGCCAAATTTAACAATTAAAATAAGCTCTAAATAAATTACTTCATCTTGTATGTTGTTGATATGCATCTCCTTTACTTATGTAAATAACTTCTTTGGTCTACATTGTATTGCCTGTTACAGTTTTTATGCTTTTAAGTTGTGTCCCACAACATGCGCGCAACCCTGTTACCATAGGGAATTTTACCTGGCAGGGAAAGAGTTAAAAACATTTGCCTACTGTCACAAAGGAAGTTTCATTACAAGGACATTTTCTGCCCACATGGCAAGACCAAGGGTGAATTCTCTAACATTTTTTAGTTTTTTTCCCCAAATATGTTTGTCCAAGTTGTGTGTGTCACTCAGTGAACGCAACCCTGTTACTCATATTGTAAGACTAACATTGAGTAGAGTCAAAATTTACTTTATATATTTATATAACCATGTTTGTCCTTGATCTTGTACACATAGATTAATTTTACAGTTAGCATCTGTCCCTGGGGTAAACATCAACTTAGCCTAGATTTGCAACCCTGTTCCTCGCAACCCTGTTACTGTTGTATTTTTATTACATTGATTATTACATTGAAAAAAATATTTGATACCTGAGCTTGACGAATCAAACTTTTTGATAGTATATTACCTGTAGTTAATAAATATATGACCAAAAAATATCAAATTGAAGATCAAATTTTCAGAAATTTTCACCCCTGAAATGTACCAAAATCCTGGAATGTCCCAGCTGCTGGTTGGGATTCAAACCTGCAACCCTCTGATCTAAAGCCCACCACCTCAAAACATTGAGCCATGGACGTTAGTTTCCGAAAATGTCCATGTTAAGCTGCATACTAGCCCGTGATTAGGTTAAATTTACATTACATTAGACATACAGTATGACACTTTTATCCAAAGTAACGTAAAGACTAGATCACAGGGTATTTGGTCTCTGCAGCCATATGAGATAAGATGCTTTGCTCAAGGGCACCCTATAGCTGGGGGTGTAGCGAGAGGTCAGGGTGGGATTCAAACATGCAACTGTGATCTAAAGCCGATCTCCTTAACCATTAGGTCACAACTGCCCAAGGTTACGCATAGGCCTACTATTGACAATGGAGATAAAAAGGTACCATGCCTACATAACAAAAGTTTGATTAAGTTTGTTATTCAGGTGTAGTTGGAACCTAATTTAACCTTTTAAACCAGTGGGGCTGTTGCATTGATGCATCAGCTGGTTTCTTGAGATGCAATTGAACAGAGGCTGATTGGGCATATACATGCTATTCTTGCAGTTGATGTGACATTTTTTAGTAAAACAATTTCTGCGTTGCGCTCATGGCTTGTCGTGCTGATGTTAGTGAACAAATACAACAAGCAATAGTTTGGCTAACTAACTTTAGTTCACTAAAATAATGTTTTGCTAGGCAATACAATTACAGTGCCCGGATGACCAACTATTAAAACTATAAACACTGTAGTTTAATAACACAAATGTTTGACAATCCAATAAAAAGGCAACCATTTCAAATTTCACAGGCTTACTTGATGATTAGTGATGTTAAAATTAGAAATCAACAAATAGTTTTTTCGTTGCTGAAGCGTCAAAATGTCGTGGAGCTGGATGGCTTCAGACAAGGAGACAATGGTGAAAGTCCTCAAGTAGGTGAACTGTGGAGCCTTCCTACAGGGACCTTGCTACTTAAGTTTCAGCTGAAATGCCTCCCTTTTTATGTGTGCACCAATAGGCTAGCAGATTGGCAATTGTGGCAAATTAAATTTCATTGCAGTCACAGCTGCCATCAAGAGCTCTCCTCAAGTGATCACACCTGTTCTCACAGGTGTAACTTAACAGTAGGGTGCTGATAGCAAAGAGGCTTGAGACAAGAGGGCTTACTCACGTCATATAGTCCGGCAGCCAAAAGCCAAATATCAGCCGAACCCAGTTTCGTCTGATAAAGTTTTTTTCTTTGCAGTTTGTGGTTGCCTAAGGTGTACCTATTAAGATTCCAGACGATGCCCGGTGATATCCCTTGAGCATTTTCAGATATTGAGCCTTTTATGCTTGATGTGCTGCAGCCATAGATTACAACAGTGTTTGGCTCCCAATTCATGTTATGCTGACCAAATACCCTATACCATACTTATTTTGTGTTTGTTTACATGGTAGGATGTGTATAAGAACAGGTGGTGAGGTATGGACATCAGTGGGGGTGGGGTCATGCATGTTTGGGGGCGGGGCATTCACCCAAAAAGCCTGATTTTCCAAGTCGGAGACACAAAGGCCAACATTTCGCCAAACGTGGCTTTATATCTCATAGTGGGTTGTTTGGTTTTGCTGTTTGTAGTTGTCCAACACTTACCCATCAGGATAAGAGTGGGTGATGTGCCAATTTCAGATATTAACCCTTTCATGTTGATTTCGCTGCAGCCATAGCCCACAAGCTTTTGACAGCTTCATAACTGCACTATGATTAACCATAGAGCATTCTGGGTGGTAGGCCTGCCACATCAAAGTGGAGAAAGTGTCCTCGTACCAAATACATTTTAGACAATTACATAACTAGCTGTTTGTCAAGCAGAAATATGTAACATTTAGGCGAATATTGGTGGTGTCAGCTCAGACATACCCAGAAAGGATTACTAATTCAACACAGAATTTCACCATTTCATACATTGCTATTTACTCTTCCTGTGCTGTTGTAACACAAAATAAAAATTGTAATAATTACATAATTTTTGGCTGATTATTTGTTTGCCTACAAAGTACATAATTTCAGTGGTGGTCGTATTAACATGGAAAGAGATAAAATTAAAAATGTAAATCCACAAAATGACATTGTAATTGACCTTTTACCAGCCCATGCCATATCAGGGTGTGACACTGCAGCTGTAAAGGCTCTGTTATCAAGACCCTAAAAGCTGGATATCACTTGACATCAATTGGTAATGTGCTGGCACCATTCCAACAACTTTCCAGTGAGGCCACTAACTTTGTGTCGGCATGTTATGGCATTCCAGACAGTATCAGCATGTCACACAAGGTTGTTGGTATGGGGAAAAAAGAATGGGAAAGGTAATTTATCTTCACCTAACCTGGCTGCTCTTCCACCAACAACAGAGGCATTTCTTGAGAATGTGAAAAGGGCTCATTTTCAAGCAATATTGTGGAGGACATTGGTTCACACTCCACCTGAACTATCTCCTGAAGCATTTGGATGGAAGAAAGACCCATGCAACAAAGCACTGATACCAATAAGTTAAAAGTTATAAGTCAAAGTGGCACCAGACTACATTTTACAGATGATCAGATGTGGTTGCAAGAGTAAAAGCCCCTGCAATTCTAAGAAATGTAGCTGTGCTGTAAACAGTGTGCCTTGCACCATTTTCTGTGCATGTTTTCAGCTGGGATGCTGCCGAACCAATGTTGTGTGAGCTTTACTGTGTGTGTGTGTGTGTGTGTGTGTGTGTGTGTGTGTGTGTGTGTGTGTGTGTGTGTGTGTGTGTGTGTGTGTGTGTGTGTGTGTGTGTGTGCGTGTAGTGTATATAATGTAGGCTATAGGTGTTTTAGGTGTTAAGGACTCTGTATGTTGTATAGGTGTAGACAGGTCTTTCTGTGCGAATTTAAATGCATGTACATGTCTTATTTGATGGCTTTATGGACTTTTAAGTGATCATTTAATACCAGTCAGGATACACTGGATTGACTTAATTTTTTGACTCAACAGTATATACAGTTGAGGACGATATTATTAGCCCCCCTCCTGAAATTAGACATCTCTCTTGATTTCTCAGTGAGAAGGACCATTATGAACCGTTTCTGTTATTCTGGAAACAAATACACTTATGGAGATAATGTCCAATGAGTTGAATTTGGATTTTTCCATTTCCACAATGAGTTTAAACAAAAAAGGGTAAAAATGGCAAGGACAAAATTATTAGCCCCCTTATCATTAATAGTCAATAGAGTGCCATTTATGAACCAAAACTGACATCAGGCACTTTGATTAGTTGTTAACGTTGTTGGCACATGCCCTACCAGGGATTTTGGCCCATTTTCTTCATTGCAAATAGTTAACCTGGTCCAAATTTCATGGATTTTGAGGATGGACAGTCATTTTAGCACTCCTCAAAGACTATCTAAAGGATTGAGATCTGAACCACCACATGATCATGGTTTAAGTAACCTTGAAGAACATTTGAACAATTTTGGATGAAAGTTTTGGGTTATTATCTTATTGAAAGATCCAGTGAAGATCTTAGCTTCCTCTATGAGCATATTTTTGTATGGTCACCTTCCACATTCTATCATAATCTTCTGTTTTTATGGTGCCGTACACCCAAACAAGGTTTACTGTGGCTGAGGCTGCCACAGAAGGATGCTTCCACCACCATGTTTAATTGTGGAAACCATGTTATAAAGTTTTAAGGACTATCCCTTTCTTCACCTGACAGAAGCAGAATTCATGCATCAAAGCAGGTGCAATTGCATCTCATCAGATGAAAGCAGAGACTTTCAAATGTTCATAGGCAAAGCTTAATAACACTATGCACCGCCTTTCGTAAAAAGGGTTCTTATGTGATGATGGCCCCAAAGCCCAATATGATGACAAGCTCTAACAGCTGTCTTTCTTGAAATAAAAACTCCAGGTGGGGCCAGGTCAATAACAATCATCTAGGCAGGTGTCCAATGCTTCTTTGGTCTAATGAGACTAAGCAGTTTCCACAGTTACACATAGTGGTGGGGGCATCAAGTGTTTAGACTGTTATTCAGCCTCAGACACAGGGAGTCTGGGTCTGGATCTGGATTGCTGGGTCCTCCAAAAACATTGTAACCCAAAGTAAACATTTAAATTAGTTCAGAGGTTCTTCAAAGACACTAAAACCATGATACTGGAATGACCCGCTCAAAGTCAAGTTCTCAATCCCACTGAGAGTCTGTGGCAAATATCTATGCTCAGCATCCATGCAATTTGCACCAGCTAGAACACTTTGCAGTGAAGATATGGGCCGAAATCCCTAGTGGGCCATGTGCCAACCTAGGTAAAAATTGATCAAAGTGCCTGTTGCCAGTTTTGGTTCATAAATGGCGTCATATTGACTATTAATGATCAGGGGGCTAATAATTTGGTCCTTGTCAGTTTTGCCCTTTTTTGTTTAAACTCATTGTAACAATAGAAAATTGCAAATTCAACTCATTTGACATTATCTCCATCAGTGTATTTATTTCCAGAAAAACAGTCGTGGTTCTAATGGTCATCCTCACTGAGAAATCAAGAGATATGTCTAATTTCAGGAGGGGGGCTAATAATATCGTCCTCAACTGTATAATGTAGGCCTATAGCTGTTTTCCTATGTTTAGACCCCCCTCTCTCTCTCTCTGTGTCTCTCTCTCTCTCTCTCTCTGAGCGTGCGGTACTGTATCTTGCAGTGTATATAGGTCTTTCTGTGTAAATTTAATGTACAGATCTTATTTGATGGCTTTATGGATTTAAGTGATCATTCAATACCAGTCTGGATACACTGGATGTATGTCATTTCTTTACTCATCTTTTGGAACAGCCAACGACTGCTCACCAGTTACCCCCACACTCTGTTATTCTTTTATTTATTTTTGTAATTTTTTTTGGGGGGGTGGGGTTCTTTTATGTTGGCTATTTGTGGCGATGTTCTCATGTATGTTGTCATGATGTGATGTTATGCAGGATCTCATAATGCACAATCCGTTCCATAATTTACAGTCTTATTCTAAGCAATGTTGTGAATGTTTTTACTGAGGCATTTGTTGATTTGTCATTCATGACCTGATTTATATAACTAAATGCATAAAAATAGGCCGAAATCGCATTTTTTAAGGTTATTAGCAGTATTTTCTCTGTACCTGGATAACAAAAGGAGATAGCCACAATTAACCACAGTAAATATTCTTGTATGTACGATATTAACAAAATAAAAAAGGAATTTTGAAGCTGGCATTTTCAGGTGGTCAGATTCATTGCATCAAAATATATGCAAATTAGTGCATATTTAATTACATAATAGCCTAATTAGCATATTTAAACATAAAATATAGAAAACTTGTAGTACATTTTTTTCTCCAATTCATATGAGTAGTCATCTGATAAAGTTTCATATTGATATCTGTAAGTTAAAAAAAATACCCTAATCACCTACAGTGTCTCGCCTTATTTGTGGGATTGCTGTTATGAAAGGGTTAATTATTACCCCATATTGGGTTTGTTTCAATAAGGGCAGTGTTAAGGCAGTCCAATGTGAATGTTTCTCAGATAATATAAGCAATTTGGTACATTTTGTAACATTATTCACAGTAATATTGTCTTTAGTTTTTTGTCATAATTTGCATTTATGGGAGAATAAAGGCTCAAAATCTGGAAATGCTCAAGGCATATCACCGGGCATCCTCTGAAATCTTGAAGACTGGCCTAAAATCTATCAGATAAAGCAAAAAAAAAAACTTTATCAAAGAAATCTGGGTTCAACCCCACGGCTCCCGGACTAATAACCGCGTAGTACGAAATGATGGCGAGGGGAGTATGGAAATGTTATTCACTGTGGAACAGGTCATAGGACAGCGTGAATGTCTGTCAGCTGTCCTTAATTACCCCCAGCAATTACTGCTGACCAACAGCTGTCGTTAATTGGCCACAAATTATCCATCATGGTGTCGCCCCCACTGACCATGTGCAAGGGAGTACGAAAATTGTATCCATCGCACCCACTGACCAATGACCATGCGCAAGGGAGTTAATTTTCCATCCACTCGTGTCCTCAGGCAACGCCCCCGTACTACACCGTGGCCAATGCATTTCCCCCCGAGAGATTGTTCTTCTGTTGAGTTTCTTTGCTGATAGGCAGAGGGGGTTCACTCACTGGTGTTCACTGGTGGTACTGCATCTAGTTGGCGGGCAAGTGAATGGGCCAATATGCGACCTTGCGTCCTCCGCCTGTGCTTGTGGCCTCACACCAGGAAGTAATACGTCATGATGACATCACTGACAACAGTAGAAGAAGAATACAATTTCAGTACTCCCCTCGCCATCATTTCGTACTACGCTGTTATAACGTGAGTAAGCCCTCTTGTCTCAAGCCTCTTTGGGCAAGATACTGGCAGCCAACCACGTGAGCTAATTATTTAACCTTGGTATACAGCCCTGCCCCAAGGGTAAATGGAAGAGGTTGCTTCAAAATCTACAATTTCCTGATCTCACATTCTTCCTACTCAATGGCAAGCAAAGGTGATTACATTTAATTGAAAAAAGAAAACATGGAGCAATTTATGTTCACAATGCGCAGATCAGCGAATCGTATATGAGAGCGCCAACATGCACACTAGGCCTACTGCCTACTTTTCACTCTGTTCTCAAAAGAATCACAAGCCTCTGGAGGGAATGTGCGAAAATCATGCACTTCTTTGCAAGTTTCTGATTATTAGCAGGGTGTTAGGTATGGGTCTAAGATTTCGAAAAATCAATGGATACAAATGGGTGGCGGCACCTTTTGTATCCCATTTCGTTATAACCCGACTGCGCGAAACTACCTGTGCACAACTCAACCTCTGCTGCCGGTGTCTTGTCCCTCCTCACAACATCGTGTTTACAAACACGGCGAACCAATTTACAGACCCATTTACTGTTTGTAAACAGATATGACATAATTTGGCTGCGTGTGCATCGTTGGAGCAGAATCGACCATGCACCGTTCATTTGTACAGAAACTAGTCAGGTGTTCAGATACCTGCAACTTCAGATATGCAGTGGGTACCACAGATACGGGCATTCTTGATGATGTCCTCAGTCCAGTCAGTAGTTTAATGTCTTGCAACAACAAACATCTCCTATGCTTCTAGAACAGCCTCTTCCCTCTCGAAATAGCATAACAAGTGTACTTTTCGGAATCTCTATTTTTTTATCAACTTAGACGGTAAATCTTGAATTAAATGTCTCATGTAAATGAGGTCATTGTGTCATTCAAATACAACAAGAGAAATTATAATCATTGGGATTTGGAATTCTGGTGGCATAGGCACATTCATTGACACACAGAAACGAATAAAAACAGGATCGCAACTGGTTGTGGGCAAGTAAGCGCATAGACGGCGGAGGATTTTTTTTCTTTATTTTTGAAAAGACAAAGAAGACCTATGAAACATAAACTTAACACTAAAACTGAACAAAAAAAATATAAAACTTATTAATATATACAATATACTATCTAAACTATGAAATGTATATAAAATGTATATAAAATGTTGAACGACAGAAAATAAAGTGATTTCTTTGTGAACAAGTGAACATGTTCAATGTAGCCACAAAAAAAGGGGCGGGGGGGTTAAGTGGGTGTGTAAAAAATGTCCTTTTAAAATTGTATAGGGAGTCTTGGCTTTGGTCCTAAACTGCCATTTTTTTTTCATTATACGAGAAGAAAAATAATGTCAAACATATGTTAGGCTAAAAAGGCTACCCATTTATGAGGAAGAATATTGGTTGCAAATGCTGCTATATGTGCATTTTGTATTCATTCGTTTCTTCTTCTTCTAGATGCATATCTTCTTCTCTGTGCATAAATTCCTCCTCTTATTGCATTATATGTTACTTGAAGTAAGTAAAAAAAGTTATTTTAAAAAAAACAAAAACAAAAAAACACCCTTGGTCGTAAAGGGGGGAAATCAGACTGGAGCTTGTCATGTGTTCGTTGTGTCTTGGCTTTGGTCCTCAGCTGTCATCTGCTGCACTATTTTCTTCCGTGGTGTCTCTTTAAAGAGAAGAAGAAACATAATGTTAAACATATGTTGTGCCAATATGAGGAGAAGAAGAATTCAAACATGTAATAGTAGGTTATGTACTTACATGGTCCTTGCTTGCCAGGAATGCCGATAGGCGCATTCTGTATCCGTTGATTTCTTCTTCCATGTCCCTTCTTTCTTCTTCTAGGCACCTTCTTTCTTCTTCCATGCGCCTGTCATCTTCTCTCTGGCGAATTAGTTGTTCTGCAAGTTCCACTGTGGCCTTGACTCTTTTTTCATACACCTCCAGTAGACAGATCAAAAATTTGTCATGGGCAGTGATAAAATATGCACCAAGCTCTGCTTTCGTGATACTGTCGTCGTGAAAAGCGTTCTGTAAAAGAAAGACGGAAAAGTAGTTACTCTTTCAATCCCAAAAAGGAAATGAAGGTGTAAAGCACACACACTATATTATCATATATTATACTCATACACATAATTAACAGATAAAACAAGCTGCACAGCTCGCTATGCAAACCAGATTAACTTGGTATGAAAGGTGTCCTGGTATGATGCCTTGGTTGTCACAAAAATTATGGGTTCAGTGTTGTTACTATAAGCGACATTGGGCTTCTTATTGAGCAGTCGCCTTAAATTTTGTGAAGTCGCGGGTTGCGTTTTTTTTTTTTTTTAGCTTGTTCTTTTCAGGGTTGGGCTTGATGTTTTCTTCTGTTCTGCCGGTGATTTGAATGTGTTTGGATGTGTGTAACTTGATGTTTCTCAATGGCGACTCGTTTTTTTCTCACTTATCCTTACAAGTTACCCAAGCATGTTAACTCCCACTCTCTGTGGTCACTTGTGGGGATTTTAGCTGCCACACAGACCCCCGCAAAGAGCAAGGTCTTCTCTGACTAGGCATGCAACTGACAACCCACCCCTCTGGTCGCTTCTTTTGAGCTTGTTTTTACGACGCCAGTCAGTCGCTTCTTTAGGGCTTGTTTTTAGGACGTCAGTCACTAATTTCTCTAGAAAAATGGAAACACTGCATGGGTTCTAATGTTTTGTTTTCCCCTGACTGCATTAAACTAACTGCGCACAACTCACCCTCTGATTGTTGGAAATCGCTAGCGGTCAAAAAATTGGCTCACGTGGTTGGCTGCCAGTGTCTTGCCCCTCCTCACAATATCGTGTTTACAAACACAGTGAACACATTTATACAAACAAGATTAACTTGGTATGAAAGGTGTCCTGATATGATGCCTTGGTTGCCACAAAATGATCTTACTAAAAGGCTGTCCAAATTTAGTGGGTGGGGTTACTGTCTCCAGAGAGGAAGATTTTTTGTTAAGTTTTAGTGTGCTGATATTTTGGTTAGCCTGTGCTATTAGAAATATTTACAGTGGGACTCAAAGATTCAAGATGAAAACATCTTAATTGTCTAACTTCAACTCTCAAAAATTTGATCGAAGTGTGTGTGTGTGTGTGTGTGTGTGTGTGTGTGTGTGTGTGTGTGTGTGTGTGTGTGTGTGTGGAAACAAAGGATTTCCTAAAAAAATCCTAGAAACTCTGCATCTTCTGCCTAATGGAAGCAGCTCAAAACAACACGGGGGTGAGTAGGCCTAGCGAACTTACCATCAAGTCATCCACGGCTTTGTTACAATCCAATTCTAAAGCACTTTGAGGGAGATCATCAGGCATCTCATCAGGCGTCTCGTCATCAGGCATCTCAGGCATGAGGAGATCAGCAGGGAGACCGAGAGATGCCATTTTGTTTTGAGCTTCAAGCTAAAACATTAAAAAGGGAAAAAACAAAACCATGGATTTAGTTGAAGTGAACACCGTTTTGCAGATAATGAATTGTGACAAAACAAAGAGCTGTTTAGTGAGTTTCTGAGATTTTTCATGCTAAGATGCACATTAGGCTATAGGCCTGTGATTATGCCAATAACAGTAGGTTGCGTATGCTGTTGAAATTAGCGAAACATTTACCATGCCTTTATACATATAGTGATGAAGCAGTGCTGCTTTTGCTAAACAGCGCGCATGCACACTTTTCTAGTTCGATGCATTGTGGTTAGAATTTTCAGAGAATTTTTGAAACTGGCAAAGTCTGCATGTGCTGCCCAAAGAAACTCGACACAGAAGAACAATCTTGGGGGGGGGGTGCATTGGCCACGGTGTAGTACAGGGGCGTTGCATGAGGACACGAGTGGATGGAAAATTAACTCCCTTGCGCATGGTCATTGGTCAGTGGATACGATGGATACAATTTCCGTACTCCCTTGCGCATGGTCAGTGGGGGCGACACCATGATGGATAATTTGTGGCCAAATTAACTGCAGCTGTTGGACAGCAGTAATTGCTGGGGGTAATTAAGGACAGCTGACAAACATTCACGCTGTCCTATGACGTGTTCCACACTCCCCTCGCCATCATTTCGTACTACGCTGTTATGACGTCAGTGCTTCATCACGAACAAGGCCAATAATACATAAAATGCGGTGAATGTACCTCCATGTCCTTTAGGGCTTTGAACCTGTCCAAAATACTTTGAGGAATACCTGGCAGCTCAACAGATCCCATTTTGTTTGGAGATAAACTGAAACATGAAAGGGGGGAAAAAAACATTAACGATTTTGATTTAGTAGAAGTGAACACATTGAAGATATTGATTTAGCAGAAGTGAACACTATTTTCCAGAGAGTGAATAGTTGTGAATTGAGGGTTGGTCTCTATAGGGGGGTGGGGGTGCAAAGAAATAAAGCACAACAGCATTTCCCCCTGAGGACTGTTGGCCCACCAGCAAAATGTCAGATTATCAGTTCAGTCCTGCCCAATGCTAATGACATTGGAGATATACATGCTATTCTTGCAGTTGATGTGACATCAATTTGGAGTAAAACAATTTCAGAGTTGTGGTTATTGTTTGTCATGCGGCTATCAGTGAAATGTGACGTGATTGATTGGCAAATTAACTTAGTTTACCAAACGAATGTGTTGCTAGGCAATACAAGAACAGGGCCCGGATGATCAACAAGAATAAAGGGGCCTATAAGATATTTTGTAGTTTATAAACACAAAGGTTTGTTGATTCAATAAAAAGGCAACATCTTTTTTAATTTCACAGACTTACTTGAGGATTAGTGATGGTGTTGAAATGGAAGTGTGATGGGGAAAAAAAACGTTCTTGGTTCCGTCTTGGTTTTTTGAGGCATCAAATGTCCTTTGCTGGGGAGCTGGATGACTTCAGACAAGATGACAGTGGTTGAGGTCCTCAGGTAGGCGAAATGTGGGGCATCTCTACAGGGGTCTTGGCATTTTATTTTCATCTGAAACCCCTCCCTTTTTTATGGGTGGACCAATAGGCAAGCAGATGTTTGCTGATTGGCATGCCTATTTAATGCATGTAGGCATTTAATGACATTGAAAGTGCCCATGCAAACAGGATTTATGAAATTGAGCGTGCAAGGCGTCCACATTGTACTTAGGCCTATAGTCTAGACTTGGGGCTGTATAGCCCTAATGTAACTTGTTTGCAGTGTTTCGTGTCCACAATATTGTTAAGCACATTTTTTTTGCAGTTCGCTGTGTCCAAAACATTGTTGCCGCTATGGCACAGTATGGCTATGACTATCACTATGTAAAATTGCAGTGGGCTAATTAATATAGTGAAGAGTTTCATTGCAAAATGATCTAGGCCTAGGAACTATTTTTTTACTTTTACATCATGTTATTGGACATGACTGCTCAGACATCCTATCATCTATGCGTGAATTATTGCCATTCAAATATTTTGTGAATATAAGCTTACTTTTTAAACCAACGGCATAGGCTATAAAAAGCATTTTGCAATGCCCAACAGAAAATGACAAGATTGCAGCTATTATTATTCCACCACAGAACACAACAATCTTCATGAGGACAACATTGTTGTTGTTTTTTAGGACTGAAATGTTTCATGTCCTGGTGAGGTACAGGTGTTGTGTCCTGTATTCATCTGTTGCTTTTTAATGGACTACAATGTCCTGTAAGGGTTCAGTGCAGTAACTACATATTTGTTCAAACTTGAGTTTATACTCAAATGGTCTTCTCTGCCACTCCTTTACCTTGAGACAAAGCCTTATGGTCAAATGGTCTTCATTACCACTCCTTTACCTTGTGACAAAGCCTTATGGTCCAAATGTGTGTCAGAGCTATTGCGTTGTCTGATTTGTAGTATTAGCTTAAATATCCAACCTAATGTCAAGGCTTTGAACGCATTTTGTTTCGAAGTTGTTGGAAGTTGTTAGTCACTGTGATTTCTTTGCCTTAGTAAGGCAGTACAGTAAGGTGTTTTGTGGCCGTTACACAGTATAGGCCGAACATTTAAGGTTCCTCATACTGTTAGGCCTGCTGTTTTCTGAAGGGACTGCTAGGCAGCCTTGTGAATATTGTCTCAACGGTGGAAGGCCGGGGGGGGGGGTTAGCCTATGTGTATGCTACCAATCTGAACTCATGTTGTTAGTAGGAACTGTAGTAGCCTATAATGGACCCTTAATAGACCTTAATAGTCAACCTGATGTCAAGCTGTTGTTGTAGTGACCCCCCTGTCTCCCCCTGTTAAGGCTAATCTGAAATGGCCTACTTCACACCTCTCCTTCTGAATATGGAGTAGCCTACCAAAGCCAACTGCCAAGTTAGCATACCACCCTGTCTTTTGTTGCAAACAAATCACTCGCTCCCTTCCCCCTTCTCACATGACATATCATTATGTCTACTGGTAAAGACAATTCCTTTTCCTGTGTCACCACCCCCTATCCTTTTCTCTCACACACACACACACACACACACACACACACACACACACACACACACACACACACACACACACACACACACACACACACACACACACACACACACACACTTCTATGTTTGTCCTATCACACAACCAAAGCACGTCCAGTATGCCCAGGCCAAAAACGCATGCGTAATCCCACCTGTCAGTACATACATGTTTTTGGCACTTCTATCAATAACAAACAAAGATGTTATGTTGTACTGTGCAAAGCCTTAGCTAGCCACATTAACACAGGCACTTTGTATCCAAAAAATGTATAAAACAATTGAACTTGCATTAAGTGAACAGTCAAATGCTATCATTAAATTTAAACTGTTATATAAATATAAATATTTATATATATATATATTTATATATATATAAATATATAAATATTTAAACCGGTTATATTGGGTGGTTTAGAACAAGGAAACAGAGCACTTAACGGTTGGGCCTCCAAAAAAACTGTGTACAATCCATTGTAAACTGTTTATCAAAAGTGTAAAAGATATTATTCATGCACCAAAGAATTTACGGAGTGCAATGGAATCTTCAGACATGAATTTCAAAATTACATCAAATGATGCTGTCTCAGTAGTATCTAAGGACTATGCAGTCTGAAACAGTTGTTGTATGTGAATGCAATCATTCAAAGTGAATGGCAAAATTTCCAAAAGGAACTGTGTGTGGTCGCATTACAGGCCGTGCATGGATTGAGAGCAGGTGGTCACAAAAACAATAAAATTATAGATATGTGAATTTTATTACATTTTCTGAATTAAATTAGTTTTAATGAGCTAATTTAATGGCGATGTGAATGGTGTAATGTGTAGGTGACTGACAGTGTGTTGGTCAGGATTGGCTGGGAAGTATACTTTTGAGTTGTCTGATGCTATTCCATTTTTTCTTGTGCTCAATGAATTACAATTACAACACCTAGCCTACTTCACACAAAAATGAAGTGTGTATACTGGAAACCTATCGTTGTTGTGTTTGAGTTCCATATGTCCATTTATTCTATGTACTTGGTCCTTATTGATTACTGCACTCACAAAAAGTAAACAATAGAGGGCACCCAACAGCCTCCATTGACAGACACAATGTCCAGTGCTAACCTCCCGTTCCCACCTACCTTGTGCTTGTGACCTGCTTTGCTGATGCGGCGCCCCATCTCCATGGAGAAAACAGTTAACTTTCCCCGCTGTTAAGCTAGACGAAGCAGCTTTTGGGAGACTTTTCCCTATTCAACACCCCAATTGCAATGAATAATGACCTTTGAATTGGGCTTTTGCGAGATACTGATGAAAATTTCTGTCCTCAATGACGTCTTGCCTCACACCCTGAGGTCACAAACTCAAGGAGAGGTCAGGAGATTAGGTATTGAAGTGGATCCATACAGTAGGCCTACATGCTGCCTGCTAGACCTATAGTTGACTGGTACATCTTTTGTGTTTCTTGAAGTTACTCTACTATTCTGTGGATTGGGATGTGATTTTGAATGTTAACAGGGGTTTGTTCACTGGAATGGTCAAGAGTTATCCAAGAAAGAGTCAGAAAGACCCAGGCTATCAGTGTAGAAGGAGAGTCAGGGGGAAGTTAAAAATGTGAGAGGGTTATTTTGGGACATTTAGAAAATATTCAGAGAGGTACTGCCCTACAAAGGCAAAGTGAAGTAACTATGGCAACATTGAAACTGAGTAAAATGCCTTCAAAGCCTTGGTATTGTGTTGGATATTGAATTTCCCCCTGGCCTGAATTTCCCCCTGGGGATCAATAAAGTTACTCTACTCTACTCTACTCTACTCTATTGTTGTCACAGCAAGTTTAACATAGCAATATCTATAAAACGGGACACATTTTGACCAGGAATAGAAGACCATTTTCAGTCTCAACACAATTTTGACAAAATATGCAGATACTGCAGGTTGCCTTTGTAGGGCAGTATAGGCAGGCAAAAGCATTTCAAGCATTTCAACCAGACTGCTTAGTTAAGTGTCTCCAAATCATTTTGTGCACAGATGATACACGCTCCTAAAAAGATCCTTAGTGAAAAGAAAATGCTGTCGCTGGATGTCAGTGTTTTCAAAACACTGCATACTGCATCAAAACACAGTATTTTGCTATGTGCGGTTTTTCCATGTGTAAATCACCACATTCATGGCACTAACTGCGACAATAGTACTATTACAGTATGTTGCAGCACTGCTGTCAGAGGCGCTGTTATAAATGTTGGGCCCTATATCCCCATGAAATACTGCTGATTTAACATAGGATTACTGTTAAAATGTAACATAAATAGAGTAGTAGTCAGCAAACCACATCCTGCCAGTACTGGACCCATAGGATTGTCCTCCTAACCCATAGAAAGAAATGTAAAAAAAATAAATAAAAAGACAAGGCCAAGCAACTCCTAATAGAATCTCATTTTATTTTTTTATTTTTAAAAAAAAATATTTTTAGGGGCTTTTATGCCTTTATTTGATAGGACAGTCTGAGATGGTGACAGGAAGCGAATGGGACAGAGAGACGGGGTGGGATCGGGAAATGACCCCGTCCGGACTCGAACCGGGGTCCCCGTGGGCATGAAAGCCCAAATGTGGGGGGCTTAGCGCGCTGCGCCACAGCGCCCCCTAGAATCTCATTTTAGAAATGGGCCAAGTACTGTAGGCCCAGCTGTGGCTTAGAGGGCTTGGGGCACTGGACTGCTGTGGGGGCGACCGGGTTCCATTCCCGACTCGGGTCATTTCCCAATCTTCCCCCGTCTCTCTGTCTCACTCATTTCCTGTTCCACTCTTTACTGTCCTGTGTAAATAAAGTAGAAATAAAAGAGTAAGTACAATGTGTGTGTACAGTATGTGTATGTGCATACACGGTAAGTAAGCACTTACACATTCCATGCAGCCTATTGCAGTACATGAAATGCTTATGCCTTACTTATGCGGTATATATGAGAGGGATATTACATTACACTTAGATAAGGAATGGACCTGTTTTATAGCATGTGCCCATTGTTGTCTTCAAATTAATCATGTTGTAAGTTTTATATATCTCTTCTATATGGAAGCCTTCCTACCCTGCCAGTGCAACGCAGGTTTTTCTTGTCAAGGGTAGATAGAAGTTTACTCAGGTAACAACAGCAAGACGAGCTAAGACGAGAGAGTGAAACAGAGAAATGACAAAAGCCTGTCGCTCACTTCCTGTCCCCCTTCACATCTAGTTCAAGCAGTGCGACCGACATTCACCAGAGGAAGCACGCAGCGAATATACAGACACACACACACACATTTTCACCTTACACACACTCACATAAACCTATTTACAGACACACTCAGAAAAGCACACACACACGCATACACACACGCTTTTTGAGGAGGTGGATGAGGATGGCCGTCAACAGACCCTTCAGCTTTGCTGGAGAAAGCCCTGAACCTGGAATCTCAAGTAAGTGTGTCCTTCGCCTTTCCAGAGGTAGGCCTATGTAAAGTAAAACAATGAAGTAGGCCTACTCTTTTAGTGTATCCAGCTCATTCGGTTAACAGTACACCTGTTGTTCCATTACAGTGGAATAACAGGTGTACTATATAAACTGTGCAATATCATGTACTTCCATGAAATGACATCGGTGAGTGTACTACTTTATACACCTCCTTTCCGTCTGTGCTGAGAATTCAGGGACAGCCGGAGGTGTGTGAAGTGAAAAATTGAAGTATTCTTTTAGTGTGGTGTAGAATAGGGAACTCTTTTAGGTATTGGAACAGCAGGTGTATAAACTATGCAATGTAATGTAGCCTACTAGTGTTGTAATGCCAGTGAGTGAGTGAGAGTGCTTTTACGTCCAGGCCTACACCTCTGTTCCATGCTCTGTGTTGAGAACTGTTCAGGGGGGCAGGGTTCATGATGTCTGGTGTCTGGTGCTTGCACGGTTCAGTGGCGAGGTGTCCGTCTCACAAAACCGATGTTGAGAATAGCTTTTTTGGTTCTAATAGTAGCCTATTGGGTTCATGGTCGCAGTCTACTACTGAACTAAAATGGCATATTGAGCATAAATAGAGTAGAGTATCATTTATTAATCCCGAGGGGAAATTAGAGAATGCAGAAGAGAATACACAAGACATTACACACATCATTACACTTAAATGAATCGTATATATAGCTCACTCTTACACACATTCAGCCAAAGGCAGATCTCACTCTCCCTCTCTCACACACACAGCAGGCCTCGAAAACTCAGAATTGAAACAAGCAAAGAGCAAAGGGGGCATTAAAAGTAAAAAGTAAAGTTAAGCACAGGACCTGTATGTAACAACTTCCCAGTGATGGCTGGTGTAGGTGTAGGATGCTTGAAACGTGATGGTTCACTAAGGGGATTTCAAATGTCAACACCCTTCTCTCTCTCTCTCTCTCTCTCTCTCTCTCTCTCTCTCTCTCTGTCGCGTGGTCTCTCACCGTTCTCATTTTTTTAAGCTGAGATGCTGGACTTAAAGGTCAATGTCTGTGAAGAACAATCTAACTTTTACAACGTGTACGTACGGTTCGATGACTAATTCAACATCATATTGACCACAAACATGTTACGTACATGTATATGAGTTTTATAAGCATTTAGCGGTGTACTATGTACGTAGGTAGGTGGTTATATGGTGTCACGCCAGGGTCACACCACACAGGATGACCCACTGACAAGGCAATAAAAGCTTGTTTTACTTACCACTATATTATCATACAATTTGATGACACGTTCATCTGGAATTACTTGAAATAATTTAGATACAGGCCAGGATGGGCCTCCTAAACCAGTGATTTTCAACCTTTTTTGAGCCAAGACACTCCTTTTTCGAGGACAAAATGCTTAAGGCACACCAACAATTGCAAATGTTAACTGAAAATAAAACTCTATTATATATATTAACAATGTACAGTCATTCTATAATTTTCCACGGCAAAACAGATGATCTCTTACGGCACACTAGTGTTCCCCATACACTGCTCTAAACAACCATACAAGCACTAAACCAACATGGTATTTTGCAAGTTTGAACTACAGATTAGTACCAGTCCCTGAAGGAATGGCAATGTCAAAGCCTTCATATGTGGGGTTAGGTGCCTGGCTCAAGACACACTTCAGCCATGGTGATATGGGTTTCGAACCTGCAATCTTGCGATTTCAAAAATCAACTCCCTAATCATAAAGGCATGGCTACCCATAACTAATGAGTGATTTCTGTGGACGCTATTGGATAAGAACCTTCAACCTTCGGATTTTAGGATCAACTCCTTAACCATGATCATTGAGTTCAGGGCTGGACTGGCCATGTGACATAGTGGGCATTCCCTCGTGTGCCCCTTTCTTCAGAAATGTAAAAAATATATATAATTCTGAAAATAGGGGTCCAAAAGGGTGCGGGAACCACCGGTCAGTCGGTTCTGCGCTGCTAATTATGAGGGGCCCCTTTAAGCTAAAAGTGCCCGGGCCCTATTTCTCCCCTAGTCCAGCCCTGATTGAGTTGACTTCATATTGAATACTGCAGTGCTGCGGGGAAAAAAACATTCTCCTTCCCAGAGTTACGTCAAAACTAGTGCAGAGCCTATTGGGGTGCTGCAGCCGTGATGTGTGAGAAGTGTGTTATGGCAGTGGTGGATGAATGGTGATGGAGTGTGGAGTTGGTGTCGTGATCGGAAAGTTGTATGGTGGGGGGTGGCAAATGGTTCAAGGGTTCCAAATGGCCACACACACACACACACACACACACACACACACACACACACACACACACACACACACACACACACACACACACACACACACACACACACACACACACACACACACACACACACACACAGATTCACAGTCATCACACAGAGATTCACAGTCATCACAGTCATCCTAGTCATCTCATTCAAAAGACATTGGCAACCCTTTAACACCCTGGAAATGTGTGATCACAACAACTCTCAGGTCAATTCACAGCCATCGCCCTCTACCCCCATCCCGCTCCCTCTCTCCAAGTTATGATTTTGTGCTGCTCTCCCTGATCTCTCACTCTTTCTTGCTTCTCACTCTAATTTACTCTAATTTCACTACATGTTTTACTTTTAGCATTTTCAAGCATGTGACAAATAAAACTCCTTGTATCTCTGTGTCTCTTTCTGACTGTCTGTCTCTCTCTATCCAACCCCCCCCCCTCTCTCTGATATGATGGTTCACAAGGGGGATTTCAAATGTCAACATCTCTCTCTCCCTCCCTCCCTCCTCCTCAACCCTGCCTGTCTTTCTCTTATTCATTTTTCTCCATATCTCTCTCTCTCTCTCTCTCTCTCTCTCTCTGTCTCTCTCTCTGTCTCCCTCTCTGTCTCTCTCTCTCTGTCTCTAGCAGTGTTCTCCTCCATGACTGTGAGCCCAGTGTGTACTGGCGCTGCTGGGTCTGGCCCGGCGCTGGTCCACTTCAAGCTGGGCCTGCTGAAGGAGGAGGTGCGCACGCCGTCACGCCGCCTCAGCTTCCGCTCTGCCAAGAGGCTCGCCACGGAGATCATAGAGAGAAAGGTCAGAGGTCACGCACATGCTGACACAGACGCGCACACATAATCAGTACATGTGTATGCACATACACACTTCTCACACACACACATATACGCGCATGTGCACACACACACACACACACACACACACACACACACACACACACACACACACACACACACACACACACACACACACACACACACACACACACACACACACACACACACACAGACAAATGTTTTGTTATTTTTATGCATATTATTGCATTTTATGCATAATAATTGTTATTATTATGCATGCAAATGACCTGTCCAAACAGTATGCTAGACCATAATTTGTCATTGCCATGCAAGTCATGATAACATCATGACATATTTACACATGGGTGCGCGCTCTCATACACACATACACACACACACACACACACACACACACACTCAACCATTCCCTGCATTCAACCCTCTCTTCCATCCCTCTCCCTTTCTCCATTTTATTTTGCTTTATTTAATGTATAATTATTCAATTCTCATCGCTGTTCTCCTTGCCAACTTCCTTGGCAACGGTTCTCGTGAATGTTTGTGCCAAAACAGTCTGCCATGTTGTAGGACTATTTCTCTCTCTTGGCGTTGTTGTCATTGCATGCTGGACATAACTCAATAACTCATAACTCATAAATCTCAGTGCAATTTTGTCCTACGGTCCTATTTAAACTACTTGCTTTCATGGTGCATTTATAATCTAATGTAATATAATGTAATGCAATGTATTGCATTTTGTTCCAGCCAACCAGACATTTGACATTAATCCAGGGATGGCGAACCTATGTCTCGAGGGCCTAACCCAGCCCCTGATATAATTGTAATGTTATGTGACTTTTGGAGGTTGGGATGCGCACATCCACAAAGCAATTATCCAGGTTCCAGGCAAAAAGTGGTAGACAGTGTAATGAAGTGGTCAGCACACTGGGAATTAGCTCCAAAAATATAAACTTAAACGGCAACATTTCGATCCAAATGTGGGATCTTCCTCAGGATCTTCCTCAGGGATCTCCTAAGGAAGATCCCACTGTTGGATCGAAACGTTGCCGTTTGTAAAAATGAAATTAAGTTTATATTTTTGGAGCTAATGCCCAGTGTGCAGTCCACTTCATCACAATGTTATGCGGCTTCACATGACGTATGACATGTTTTGTAAAGGAATCTCGTCAGAAAATCTCGTCTAGCAGATCTCACTCTCCCTCTCTCACACACACAGCAGGCCTCGAAAACTCAGAATTGAAACAAGCAAAGAGCAAAGGGGGCATTAAAAGTAAAAAGTTAAGTTAAGCACAGGACCTGTATGTAACAACTTCCCAGTGATGGATGCTTGAAACGTGATGGTTCACTAAGGGGATTTCAAATGTCAACACCCTTCTCTCTCTCTCTCTCTCTCTCTCTCTCTCTCTCTCTCTCTCTCTCTCTCTCTCTCTCTCTCTCTCTCTCTCTCTCTCTCTCTCTCTCTCTCTCTCTCTCTCTCTCTCTCTCTCTCTCTCTCTCTGTCGCGTGGTCTCTCTGTCGCGTGGTCTCTCTGTCGCGTGGTCTCTCTGTCGCGTGGTCTCTCTGTCGCGTGGTCTCTCACCGTTCTCATTTTTTTAAGCTGAGATGCTGGACTTAAAGGTCAATGTCTGTGAAGAACAATCTAAGATCCCACTGTTGGATCGAAACGTTGCCGTTTGTAAAAATGAAATTAAGTTTATATTTTTGGAGCTAATGCCCAGTGTGCAGTCCACTTCATCACAATGTTATGCGGCTTCACATGACGTATGACATGTTTTGTAAAGGAATCTCGTCAGAAAATATATTCGCAATACAATTAGGTTATATTTCAGGGGACCTAGAGAAGGTGGGGTCTGTTGTAAAGGTGGTCACCTTCAATACAGGTCTAAAGCACAGGGGGAAATCCTGGATTGTGTTCATAGCATGGCCCTTGGAGGACTTTTATAGCCCTTGGAGGAATTTGGCGTGGCCCTTAGAATGGAAAAGGTTCCCCACTCTCGCATAAGGCTCTTCTTGTTTTTAGCCTTTATTGGATAGGACAGTGAAGATCAGACACGAAAAAAGTCTGAGACAGTGGAGGGCTTTCAGGAATCTGGCATTTCAGGTGGCAGAGTGTCACTTTTTTGTGAGCCATGTGCAGTATGCCCTGTGTATGCCCTCTCAAGGGAGTGGGGGGCAGAGATGGGTCCCCATAGCCCTACCGTGGCCTAACGGCAGGGCACTAGGCCACTAGGGTCCCGGGTTCGATTCTGGCCTCGGTCATTTGCCTGTCCTTCCCTGTCTCTCTCTCTACCCATTCATTTCCTGTCCCTCTGGCACTCATAAATTTAAAAGGGAATGGGTCCCTATTATGCTGTGAATATCGCGGGGAGATTATTTTGTCAATGGCTCAACCGAGCTTGTCAATGGCTCTGATGACTTTACCAGGGCCAGTGGTGCACAAGGCCATTGACGCTTGAACCTGTAAAATGATGTCATGCCCTCACAATTATCATATACCTTTTTTACCTTTTCAAATCTAAAAGTCTTTGTGTTGTTCTGGTTTTGTAATTATGTAAGAATTGCTGTATATCACACATCTGCGGCTGCCCTTGTTCTCAGAAGAATACCACATTGACAGTTGTTCACTAAAATTAGAGGAAAAAAACAACAGTCAAGTTTGCAGTGATCTTTGTGAAGGACTTTGTCTGCACAGCCTTGGTAACTGGCTCACAGAGCTCTTTGCTGGAGGATTTTTTTTAGTTCTCAGAAGAGCGTTCAAAGGCGAGTATTTCTCCTTATTACTGTTTGTAACGAACACACATGGAGGTCCTTATATGATCATACGTTTTCCGTGATTGTCAATGCCTTTGTATTCTCTGCCGTCAGTACAGCATTTTCAGTTCAGTTCAACTGTGTTCTAGGTGGTGTTACTCTTAAAGGGACACTCCACCCATTTGCTTTAGGCTTTCCATTGCTAGACACCCAGTCATACTTTTGAATGGTCATGCAACATTCTCTCAATTCCCCCTGAGACAGGAGAAATCCGTATTCACCTCTTAACACTTCCTCCTACAATGATGTGAAAATCGTCATTTTGCATCATTGTAGGAGGAAGTGTAAGAGAGGTGGATTTCTGTTGAGACTACAAGCCTTTTTCCCACCCTTTCAACCCCGCCCATAGGGGGTTGGACCTAATGCGCTAACAGACCTATCACAGATCAGAGTGCCAATGCTTTTGAAATCACTGGCATTGAGGCTCCAGTAAGTCACTGGCAGAGCTTCCTGGACGTGGCCTGTGGAACTTGAGCATTGCAATGCATTATGGGGATTGTTGTCACAAATCCACAAGCACTAAAAAGTCATTTTCTGCCTTTTCTTGGCCAAGAAGTCACCAAATTAGAAAAGTATGCTACTATTCTACT
>NC_085877.1:24276748-24306748 GCF_034702125.1 Engraulis encrasicolus | reverse complement strand
CCCGACACTGAAGAAGGTTAAGACTGAAACGTCTGACGGGCAGTGAAATACAAAACTTGGAGTGCTGTCCTGTTCTCTTTATTTTGTATATTTTGTGAAGAATGAGCACCCAGTTGCTGTTTACTTTGGTAGAGTTGAGCACGTTACACCACTTAGTTTGATTCTGTAACACAGACACCCATTTCAAAGAAGGCTCAGGCATCATTTGAGGCAGCATAACGTGACTTTTGAATATTGTGCAATGAACTATTTAGAAGTCAGCACTGCTCCAAGTCTTCTCAAGCGTGCAAGTGGGCCTGTTAATCACTGCGTTCATGATGACCCATGTAGTTCTGTCCTGTCCGGTGATCTGTATGTTTGCTCTGATTGGCTGATAGGCTCCAGAAGTGAACGTGATTGGTACTTTGGTGATTTGCCCAGATGTGAGTAGGCGCACTCAACTTTGATGCTGTTGATCGATGTTGACAAAGCACGTGAGCGAGAACTCGCTGTGACGATGTGGGTGGTATTAAACTCAGCACATTTAAAGTTGACCAGAAATGTTGAGAACGAGACAATGAGCTCGCACCAGTTTGATCTACCACCACACCATGTGTGAGGTGTGGGGGGAAAGGTGGGGAGGAGGAGCTGAAGTGGGGAGCAGTGCAAACTTGAGTAGGGGTGTGAGACAAGCCACTTATACACACGTGAGTGAGTTGTTGGCCAACCAGTTCAGTGGTGCGTCCCTTCAGAGGTGGTATGCAGACGGGGTTAAGCAACTGCGGGAGTTGCAAAGTCCGTCTGCAGTTGCATTCATCCCGCGATAGTTTGACACCATGGCCGTGTCTCAAATGCGGCACTTGTGCACTTCGGGCACTGTTTTTCAGTGCCTAGGGCGCTCACGCTGAAAACTTCAGTTGAGCCAGTGCACTGAAAGTGCCAGGATGATCCCCTAACAATGGCGGAAAAATGCAGTGCTTGAATGATGGACACTGCACGCACTGACAATGACACGGAGGAAATGTGTCATTCAGTTCAGTAGAAGAGTTTGGTCAACAGTCTCCTAATTCTGTAATGTTGCTGAGACACCAACCTTTTCATGCCAACCGAAGTATTGTATGTGTGATTGTTGTCCTTTGGGGTGAAGGACATGGAAATACAAGCACCAGACGCTATGCATTGTAAACAGTAGCCAACTTGAATTTTGGCGAGCTAATGCCATGCTCAGCCGTCACTTCCAGCGAGGGCACAGTGCATAGTGCTCAAATTTTCCCACGACACTATGCACTAAAGACCTCAGTGCACTGTGTGCACTGTGTACTGACTGTCAGTGCACTGACAAAAGTGCGTCATTTGAGACATAGCCCATGTGACATGTCACCTCGTCAGTGCAACATGACTGAAATTTAATACGTTGAAAAATAAATCTAACCATTATGCAACATTTTCATCCAAAATGCATTACTGTCTACATGCACATGTACATGTTGCGGGATCTTGAATAAGGCTAGTTTTTTCCTCCAGTCATGTGATCTGTGCGTGTGCTCTGATTGGTTGTTAGGCTCCCGAGGTGAGTGTGATTGGCCTAGGGGAGAAGCTGCTGCTGTTCCGGCATGACCCGGCCCACGAGAACGTCCTGCGCAAGCTGACGGAGCAGGACACACTGCAGGACGGCGACCTGGTGGAAGTGGTCCTCTCAGGTCAGGGTGTGTGTGTGTGTGTGTGTGTGTGTGTGTGTGTGTGTGTGTGTGTGTGTGTGTGTGTGTGTGTGTGTGTGTGTGTGTGTGTGTGTGTGTTTGTGTCTGTGTGTCTGTGTCTGTGTGTGTGTGTGTGTGTGTGTGTGTGTGTGTGTGTGTGTGCGTGCGTGCGTGTGCGTGTATGTGTATGTGTATGCGTGTGTGTGTGTGTGTGCGTGTGTGTGTGCTTGCATGTAAATACAGATACATATATACAGTGTAGTGTATATGAGTGTGTGTGTATATATATATATATATATGTACATGTATATTTAATGTAAGCCTATACTTCGAACTATGTTCGTTTTTGTACGTGTGTACAAAAATGTTATGCACGCATGTGTGTGTATGTGTGTCTGTGTTTGTGTCTGTGTAAGCATACGTCTGCGCGTGTTTGCAGGTGTTTCTGTGTGTTTATGGTTATCAATAAGTCAGGCCGTGTTTTTGTTGGTGTAAGAAGAGATGCTCACCTATGGTAATCATCTATACAAGGGTGCGTTTCTCGAAAGTGTAGTTCTTAGCCAGTTTGTAACTTGGGTTGCTGCCAATGGGAAATTGCATTGCAAACAACAAAGTAGCTAACATGGTTTGCAGCTATGATTTTGAGAAATGCACCCCAGTACTAAACACTGTACATTGTATGTTACATCGTCTTTCTCGGTCCCCTCCATTCTAGCCTCAGCATCCGTAACAGCTATGAAGTTCCGCCCCCATTCCCTGGTGGTCCAATCATATCGTACCCCTACATTCTGTCATCACTGTGGAGAGATGCTCTGGGGACTGGTCAGGCAAGGGTTAAAATGCGAAGGTACATAAAACAATAATATGACTGCTGTGTGTTTTGACAACCCCCTTCTAAATAACTACTAATCTTATAGGATCACTTACGTCAGTGAACTTACTCAAATCTCACTCACTATTTATTTTTTCCTATTTGTGTACTTTCACTCTTTGATTTCATATGTTCTCTCTTCCTGCGATATGACTGACTGAATATCTCTCTCTCTCTCTCTCTCTCTCTCTCTCTCTCTCTCTCTCTCTCTCTCTCTCTCTCTCTCTCTCTCTCTCTCTCTCTCTCTCTCTCTCTCTCTCTCTCTCTCTCTCCATGTCTAGGTTGTAGTCTGGACTTCCATAAGCGCTGTGCGCTGCACCTGCCCAGTGACTGCAGTGGTCTGTCCCGCCGCTTTAGGTCCAGTCTGTCCCTCTTCCCCCCGGGACGACCACGCCTGCCATCCCTCTCCACACAGGCAGGAGGCAGCCTAGAGGAGGTGAGTGTCTGGAACAGGTTTAAAGTAGACAGAAAGACAGATGGCCTAGGTGTGAATATTACTTCCCTCCTACTCCTTTTTGTTAATTATTTGCCTTGTCATTCTCCTTGAACCCTTGATCCCTCTCTGCTCTCCTCTCCTCATATCACGTTTGAAATATTTATCTGGTTCTGTGTGTCCTCTGCCCCCTTGTCATCCTCTTCTCATCCCTCTCTCCTCTCCTCTCCCTACTCATCCCTCTCTCCTCTCCTCAAATCTCCATACTCACCCATCTCCTATTCTCTTCCATCAGACAGATTGTAGAGTAGAGTAGAGTAGAGTAACTTTATTGATCCCTGGGGGGAAATTATGTTTTTTTTTGTTAGAGTAGAGTAACTTTATTGATCCCTGGGGGTAAATTGTGTTTCTTTTGTTAGAGTAGAGTAACTTTATTGATCCCCGGGGGGAAGATTGTGTATTCCATTGTGATAGACGGACAGACAGACACAAACTTTGTCTAGATCAGGTAATGGGATGAGAATGTTCTAGTTCCTCTGCTTCTCCTTCCTCATCCTCGTCCTCGTCCTCGTCCTCTCCTTCCCACCCCTCCTCTCGCCCCTACTAATACCTCTCCCTCTCTCTCCTCTGCCATCCTCAGATCAGTATGACCAAGCCCACTGGTTCCAGGTCCCATGGCGGGGGCTGCTATGCGGACAGCAGGGTGTGGGGGGGTCCAGGCCGGGGAGGAGGTGGTGGTGGTGGTGGTGGTGGTGGTGGTGTAGGGGGGGTGCAGCTGCCTCACACCTTCCACGTGCACAGCTACACGCGGCCCACCGTCTGCCAGCACTGCCACCGGCTCCTCAAGGGGCTCTTCAGGCAGGGCCTGCAGTGTACAGGTGAGGACTATGGTTGTGGGATGTGTGTGTGTGTGTGTGTAGGGTGGGAGTGTGTGTGTGTGTTTTGGGGGGAGTGTGTGTGTGTGTTTTGGGGTGCTTCCATGCATGCGTTCGTGTGTGTATATTTGTGTATGTGTGTGTGTGTGTAGTGCAGAGGTGTCTGTGAATGTGTTTCTGCGTCTTTTGTGTGTGTGTGCGTGTTTGTGTGAGAGAGAGAGTGTAAGCCAGGTGTGTGTGTATGTGTTTATGTTTGTATTTTCCGACACAGCTTACAGTGTAAAACCCACATGAATGTCAATAACATTTTTGAGTGTGTTTGTGTATGCGTAGGTGTTTACTGTATGTGTACGTGCATGGTTGCTTGCTAATATTTGTCTGGCCGTCACCGTATATTTCCTTGTATTCATCAGGTGGGTGTTGTTTTCGTTAGCATCTCACCTACGGAAAGATCTTTATGAGTGTCGTAGTCTTGCCAGGAAGAGAGAAACGGGAGCGTTAGGCTGATCAGTTTCGATGTCTGTCCTGTGTCCTGTGTTGTGGGTGATTTTTGGTTGTCAGCAAAAACGTTAACCTCTCACACTGGCAAAGTTCTTTGATGAAGGGGGGTAGAAACAGAGTAGAGAGTTGGGCAGAGTTCGCACACGGTAACTTGTACAATTACTTTACATTACTGTGCAATACTTTTCTTATTTAATTAGTTTGGATCATTGTCCTGGATGTGTCATGCAGGGAAGCCTATGGAAATGCGGGGGGGTGGGGGGATGGGGGTTGGAATTGGGCTTTGTTGTGACATTATTTCAGAGTGAGAAATACAACTTGTGGAGTGAGATAAAGAGGACAACTGAGAATAAATGAGACTTGAGGACAGTAAAAAAAAGAATGTTTCATACATTTGCTTCTTGTATTGTGGCCTGAATTCAATACTTAGAGAGTCAAATAACTCTCTTCTTTAGTCTAGTGCATTTGTACCAGATCTCCAAGTGTTGCGTCTTTTACTGTGCAGGAGTACAAGACTGGTACAAGAAGTCAACTGTACCACACTCATATACTGCACCCTTATTGACGTGTGTCTGTGTGTGTGTGTGTGTGTGTGTGTGTATGTGTGTGTGTGTGTGTGTGTGTGTGTGTGTTGTGTGCGTGCGTGCGTGCACGTGCGTGTGTTGCTCTGTGCTGCAGATTGCAAGTTCAACTGTCATCGGCGGTGCTCACCTCTTGTGCCAAACGACTGTCTGGGAGAGTCAAGGCTCACCAATGGGGGAGGTAGGACATCTGGCACTCTTGTGTTTATGTTTTAATGAATACTAATTGCTGCTAATGTTGAGAGTCAGCCTATACAATGGAACACTGCTGGAAAATAGGCCTAATATACTGTATACTCTAATTTTGTCCTATTTACCTAAATGCTTTTGTTATGAACATTCAAAATTTAGTGTTGGTTTTTAAAATACCATACAAGACATAACATAGTTCTGGTGTGCCCCCAGAGATTGGGGAAACACGTTACATTTAGAGACAAGAAAGCACCCGTACACTGTTCACATTTGCAAGGTTCACTTGTGATGTTTCGTTCTATTGACCTTCTTCAAGCAATTCAACCCCTTTAAATTGAAACACCTTAAAGGGACACTGTGTGAGATTTTTAGTTGTTTATTTCCAGAATTCATGCTGCCCATTCAATAATGTTACCTTTTTCATGAATACTTATCACCACCATCAAATTCTAAGTATTCATTATGACTTGAAAAAATACAATTTTCATACATGAAAAGGGGGATCTTCTCCATGGTCCGCCATTTTGAATTTTCAGAAATAGCCATTTTTAGCTGCAAAAATGACTGTACTTGGGCCATACTAGAAATATTCATTTATTACTTAGTAAACTTTCATGAAAATATCAAATTTGGCAATAGGCAACACATTTTCAATGAGCACCATAGTTGCAGTACCTATTTTGACCATTTCCTGCACAGTGTCCCTTTAAATTGAACTACCAATATCGGAGATCAGATCCAAGACAACATTTGTCAACTTTTGCCAAGATCTATGTACATCTTTGAGAGAATGTGTTATCTTTGTGAACTAAACAGCTGAATGTGACATGCATCTGATTAGCACACAGTTAGCACACAGTTTGTGCTCTGACTTTTTTAATCATCATCATGTGAGCAATACAACTGTATGTTCAAATTCACCAGATTTGTAATTTTTGTAACCTGTGTTTTCCCCAACATCTCTCTTCCAGACTGTGGGTCATCGTCAGGTTTCAGCAGTGATATGGATGTGGACATGGAGTCGAGCGTGGAGTCTGTGAATGATCTGTACGAGGAGTTTCGGCCCCACAGCCATGGCAATACCCTGCCCCAACCAGAGGAGGCACCCTCACGCCCAGAGATAGGGTAGGGTGGGGTGCATGACACCTTAAAAAACACATCCTACATAGACCATGATGCAGAATTGCTGCAAAAAACAGTAGCGTCTGCCAAATGTAATGTAATGTAATGTAAAATAGATGTAATTACCATCCATGAAAAAGTACAATACAGGCCATGATACAACAGATTCTTTATATTGATAATTTATGATCTCTATCGATACTATTCACTGGGTGAATTTCACTATGTCTCTTCCTGCCTCTTCCTGTCATTTTCTGCCTGTGTCCCCCTTTCTCTGCTTGACACTGTATTGTTTCTCTGTCACTTTATCGCTTTATCTCTTTTTTTCTTTCTTTCTTTCTTTCTTTCTTTCTTTCTTTCTTTCTTTCTTTCTTTCTTTCTTTCTTTCTTTCTTTCTTTCTTTCTTTCTTTCTTTACTTTCCATTTTTGTTTACTTTCTTTACCTTCTTTGTTCTTTTTCCTTTCTTTCTTTTTCTATCTATCTATCTATCTATCTATCTATCTATCGATCTATCTATCTATCTATCTATCCTGCTCTCTCCGTGTGTCTCTAGGCCGTGTTTCAGCAGCAATATCCCGCTGATGCGCGTGGTGCAGTCTGTCAGGCACACCAAGAGGAGAGCCAGCGGGGTCCTCAGGAAAGGATGGCTGGTGCACTGCACCAACACAGACACAATGGTAACACATGCAGACTCAAGAAAGAAAAATGTCTACTTCAACCAGGATTTTTTGATAACTGAAGAAGGGTTTTCACCTAAAACGTTGCATGGATTTCTTTTGTTTTTAAAAAGTGGGAGCTAAAAATCCTAGTTGAAGCAGACTTTTTTTTTTCTTTTTCATCTGGACATTTTGTTGTCCTGCTCCCAGCTCAGACGTTTAGATATTCGGGCTTTAACCTACTCCTTCAACAATTGCAGACTAACACACATGCATGCACGCACACAGGCACACATGCATGAATACACACACACACACACACACACACACACATATGCATACGTATACACACAAACACAAACACAAACACACACACCCACACACACACGTACCCATCGATTCTGTCACACTCTCTCTCCACTGAGGTTCAGATGAAATATGTTAATTACCAATTGTTGATACCGTTTAACAGGGGATTTTCTGTGGGTAGGCGGTAGCTGTGTGGTGTTTTACTGTCAACCCTCGTCTCGCAGGGATGTGGTTTTACGGGAGAACTGATTTATTTTTAGTCTGTGTGAAATCCACAGCTGGGGGTTTCATCATAGCAACATCAAACATTTTTTATAGATATATTCATTTTTGTTAGAAATAGAACACAACACATATTAACATATATCAGAAGTATATTTATTAAACTATAAATTAATGTAATTCATGTTTCCTGAAGTGGAGACAAAACAAACTATTTTTTTGTTTTTAAAGCTGCATTATTTTTACCATTATAATTTTGAATTTACGGAAATATAATTTTTTTGCATCAAAATTTGCTGTACTTAGATCATACTCGTACATATTAGTTTATTGTTTAGTAAATATTCACGAACAGATCAAATGTGCCAGTAGGCAGCACAGGTTCAATGTGCAGCATAGTTGCAATGCCTACTATCTCACCATCTTACAGAGTGCACCTTTAACCTTCCGATAACCTTGATCTTGAACTTGAACAGTCTTGCCAAAAATGTAACATGTAACACTGCAGTGCCTTAGCCATGTGATCCACGGCCAAGGCCTATCCTTTGGCCATTTTACAGTTTTAAAGTTCCTTTGAATGTTTTGTTCATTTTGCTTTAACAGCCCATGGGAATTAAGAATAGTGAGAAATTGTTAATCCTTTCTCTTTATCTTCTTTCAGAGGAAGCGGCATTTTTGGGTTCTGGACAGCAAGAGCATCACCTTGTATCAGACCGAATTAGGAAATAAGTTTTACAAGGTACTGTGACAATATCCTGTAATAAACGTAATACCCTCTACCTTATTGATGGACACTGCCTTATTATGAATTTCTGTTGCAAGAGTTCTAATGCTGACATAACATTATCTTCGCCCTCACCTCACTCCCCTTCTCGCTTGCTATCTCTTTCTTCTATCTCTCCTCTGAACTAATCTTTTTTCTCTCTTTGGCTCATGTTATCCCTCACTCTTCCCCTCTCCTATTCCCTTCATCTCGTTCTTTTTGCTCTCCCCTTTTCCTCTCTCTGCTCCTTTCCTGTCTCTCTCTTTCCTGTATGTTCTCTACAAGTCTTCTGTTGTCCTGTCTTGCACTTTAAATGTCTGTATGAGCACTGTCTATGTCCATACTGTCTTATGTCCATGTATGAGTACTGTCTATGTCTATACTGTCTATGTCCTTACCTAGATTAGTCTATGTCTGCATGGGAAAGCAAGAAACGTAATTTCAAATTCTTTGTATGACCAGTGCATGTAAAGAAATTGACAATAAAAGCAACTTGAACTTGAACTTGAACGTCTCTACTCTCTCCATCTCTTCCCATCTTTGTCTCTCTCCTTCTTTCCCTCTCTCCTCTAACCACCCTCCTTCTCACCTTCTCTACCCCTCTCCTTCTCTCTCTTCTCCACTTGCCCTTCTCTCCCTCCTCCTTTCCTTCACCCCTCTCCAGGAGATCCCTCTGTCTGATGTGCTGCAGGTACGAGGGCCTGAGAAATTGACTCATAGCAATGATAATGACACCAGTGGTGGAGGTGACGGTGGCAGTAGTGGTGGCAGTAGTGGTGACAGTAGTGGTGACAGTGGAGGTGGCAGTAGTGGTGGCAGTGCTGGGCACTGCTTTGAGCTGGAGACGGGCACTGGCCTGGTGTACTGCGTGGTGGTGGAGCTGGAGGAGGGGGCCGCCTGGGAGGCTGCCATACGCCAGGCCCTCATGCCCCTGCAGGGCAGTGGGCACAAGATAGGGGGCACTGGTGAGTAGTTATCCTCGACTGTTTGACTGCCAGAAACAGTGAATGAATTAACAAATCACAGGAGTGAGTGAGTGAGTGAGTGAGTGAGTGAGTGAGTGAGTGAGTGAGTGAGTGAGTGAGTGAGTGAGTGAGTGAGTGAGTGAGTGAGTGAGTGAATGAATGAACAAGATCATTGAAAACATTTTCCTTTTCATTTCAATTTCAGGTGGTGGTATGCAACAAGGAGAATCTCAGGTAAGAAACTCACGGATCCTTCTGACGGACATTAAGGATAGGCTTTTGGCTGTGAAATAAGTATAGCCTATTGTATGGTATTCTCTCTCTCTCTCGCTCTCTCTCTCTCTCTCTTACAGTAATGTGTGTTTTACTTTTTAGGATATTAGTTCTGTCTATCAAATCTTCTCTGATGAGGTGCTGGGTTCTGGGCAGTTTGGAATAGTATATGGAGGTAAGTGCAAAACATGTCAATAAAGTGCTGCATTGCTTTCATTCCTTTATAGGCACTGTGTAGTTGCAAGCCAACCGTATTGCTGCATCTCCTGTACGGTATGTCTATAACTATGTGAGACATTCCTTATAATCTGTTACACAATTCTGGTAAATTTTCACAGGTACACACCGGCAGTCCAGTAGGCCTGTTGCAGTCAAGGTGGTTGACAAAACACGGTTCCCCACCAACCTGGAGAGACAGATGAGGAATGAGGTGTCCATATTACAGGTCAGTTGAACAGTTGGATACTCATTGGACTCCTGGACTACTATATATATATATAATATATATATTTATATTCCCCGATCCTATTAATTGTCAATTTGTTTCATTAATTGTCTTTATCTTGTTTTTATTCTAATTTTGTGTATTGGTCTCATGTCTATGTGCTTTGCTGACCTGCATCCCTGATTTTATGTTGTTTTCATTATCTGGTGTCTGTTTGTGTTTTTAAGTGCCTACCTGTGTTTTAAGTACATACTAATGCTCCTCTTGTGGAGAAATAAATCAACTTGACTTGACTTGACAGGAGCAGGGGTGCTGACAGCTTTGGCCGGGCCCGGTACAAGTCATCTGAAAGGGCCCCCCGCTCAATACCTATATTGTAATAAGGACCAAATTCTGGGGCCCCCTCTCTCCCTTTGGCCTGGACAGTAGAACCATTTGTTCCCCCTGTCATCTCCCCTGCACATGAGGATCCTTTGTGTGACCACATTTAGGCCATGAGGGGTGTTACGTTATATGCAAGCTGTGCTTTTGTGGAGGTCCATATCAGAATTATTCAAAGTATGCACATCCCACCACTTTGAAGCAAGGGACTGGAACCCTTGGAGAGCTAAGATTTGAAGTGATTTCAGTGTATTTATGTAATTTGTACTCCTGTCTTTGTATCTGACATTCCTTCTGTCTCTGTTTCTGTCTCTCTGTCTGTTTCTGCCTCTATTGGTCTATTTGTCTGTTTTTGTGTGTTTTTGTTTAACGTGTGTGGACTCGCTCACAGAATCTGTCCCATCTGGGGGTGGTGTTGCTGGAGGGGGTCTTTGAGACGACAGAGCTGGTCTTTGTTGTCATGGAGAAGCTCCATAGCGACATGCTGGAGATGATCCTGTCTCATGAAAATGGCCGCCTGACGGAACGCACCACTCGTTTCCTGGTCACACAGGTCAGCCTGACTACTTATTTTATATCAATTTCATATTCATAAATAATGACTCGAATGACTCAATGACTTGAAATAAGTTCATTTAATGATTTACAGATATTAGGTATGGACCGCTAGATGGTGCATAGAACAATATGTGATTAGATGCCAAAAAGCAGGATTACATCAAAGTCTGAGGACATTCTGACATAAGTTGTTGTCTCATTGTTGCTTTCAAGGTTACTCTAATAAGCTATTTTCTTTTATACACTAGGGGGCTCTATTGATAAAAACATTAGAACTTGCACAGTTCAACTAATTTCTCTCTCTCTCTCTCTCTCTCTCTCTCTCTCTCTCTCTCTCTCTCTCTCTCTCTCTCTCTCTAGATTCTGGAGGCGCTGCGGTATCTGCACTTTAAGCACATTGCTCACTGTGACCTAAAGCCTGAGAACGTGCTACTGGCCTCCCCTGATCCTTTCCCACAGGTTTGTACACGACATGATCTCTCTGGCCCTACCGCGGCTTTAACGGTAGGGCACTGGCCTGCTATTCCGGGACCCGGGTTCGATTCCGGCCCGGGGCATTTGCCGATCCCTCCCCATCTCTCTCTGCCTACTCGTTTCCTGTCACACTCTCACCGTCCTATTGTGAAAATAAAGGCATAAAAGCAATTTGAAAATTCTTTAAAAAGTAGTAATTCTGTCACAATTCTATCCCTCCATAAGTACTCTATAATAGGCCCTGCTGTGGCCAACCAGTAGGTACTCATCTGCCATGCGGCTGACCCGGGTTCGATTCCCAGCCCGGGTCTTTTGCCGACCCCTCCCCCTCTCTCTCCCCATTCACTTTCTGTCCACCTCTCAAACTGTCCTATCATCAATTAAGTCGTAAAGGACAAAAAAAACGTTCAAAAAAGAAAGAACTCTATAATAACAACTCAGTTTCTCCTCCTACTCACCCTCCCCTCGCTCCCTACTATCTCGTCCACCCCCACCCCCCTACTCCACCAGGTGAAGCTGTGCGATTTCGGCTTCGCCCGCATCATCGGCGAGAAGTCGTTCCGGAAGTCCGTGGTGGGCACGCCGGCGTACCTGGCCCCCGAGGTGATCAGCAGCAGCGGCTACAACCGCTCGCTGGACATGTGGGCCGTGGGGGTCATCCTCTACGTCAGCCTCTCCGGAACCTTCCCCTTCAACGAGGACGAGGACATCGGCCAGCAGATCACCAACGCCGCCTTCATGTACCCCAGGCACCCATGGTCACTCATATCACTGGAAGGTATACACACACACACGCGCGCGCACACACACACATACATACACACACACATACATACACACACACAGGCACACACATACACTCTTTCTTTCTCTCTCTCTCTCTCTCTCTCTCTCTCTCTCTCTCTCTCTCTCTCTCTCTCTCTCTCTCTCTCTCTCTCTCACACACACACACACACACGTGCGCACGCATGCAGACACACACACGTACACGTGCACACATACTGTACACACACACACACACACACACACACACACACACACACACACAAAAGAAAAACATATGAACACAGCTCCCATATGATGCTAACAACATGTTTTTCCATCTGTGCTAGGCATGTGTCCGCACAGCTGTTATTTGCAGGTGTCTACTTACATCAATATTGCTGTGTTTATAGCAGCCAAATATGTACACATTTGTGAAATAGAAGCATAGTGCATTCAATGAAAATGGATGAGTGGCAGTAATATCATACAAGTTTATTTTGTCCTAAATGGACACAGTACAATTATATAACAAAAAATAATAGTGCAATAACGAAGTGAATAAAACGAGGGTTACGTGTGTAACCACAGTTCTATGAGTCTCAGATGACTGCCAGGTGAAACAAACTACAGTACAACAGTATTTTCTGTGGGATGGATTTCTCTCTCTGGACTCTCACTCTCACAATGCAAACACAATTTTGGCAAAATATCCCTGGCTAAGGTGAAAACTATGAGAATAAGGGAGATGAATGAGATGTGTTTATGGCAAAAGGCTTTCATTAATCTTCCTCCTACTTTCTCTCTTCTTCTCCCCCACTCCCTCTCCTCTTCTGCTTCTCTCTCTCTCTCTCCTCTTCCTCTTCTTATCCTCTACTACTCCTCACCATCCTCTCTCTCTCCCTACCCCACTCTTGCTCTGCTCCCCCGATCCTACTCCTTTCTTCTCCTCCCTCTCCTCCATCTCTCCTCTTCTTCCTCCCTCTCCTCTCTCCTCCTCCTCTCTCACTCCTCCTCTCCTCCCTCTCTCCTCTCCTCCTCCTCTGCTCAGCTGTGAGCCTCATCAAGAACTTGCTGCAGGTGGTGGTGAGGCGTCGCTTCAGCGTGGGAAAAGCACTGGGACACTCTTGGCTGCAGGTGAAGAGAGAACACACACACGCACACACACGCACACACACACACACGCACGTACGCACACACGCACGCACACACACACACGTACGCGCAAACGCACACACGCACACTTCCAAGTATTAGCATACACACACACACGCACACACACACACAGGGTGCATTCCAATATGTGACCTTGCCTCCTCCACTTGCGCTTGTCTCCTCGCCCCGCCTCCTGGCCCCTCCTCCGTGGAGAAAACGATAAAGTTTCCCAACTGTCAGCCTAGCCACAACAACTTTTGAGGGACTGTTTTTCATTCACCATAACAATTGCAAACGAGAAAAAGACTCTACAATTGAGCTTTTGCAAGATATTGAAATATAATGCTGTTGTCAGTGATGTCATCATGACGAGAAGCGAGTGGAGGAGGCAAGTGGAGGAGGCAAGGTCCCATATTAAGATGCACTCACAGTCTAGTTGCAGGTGATTCTGGCCAGTATTAAGGCACACAGAGAGAGAGAGAGAGAGAGAGAGAGAGAGAGAGAGAGAGAGAGAGAGAGAGAGAGAGAGAGAGAGAGAGAGAGAGAGAGAGAGAGAGAGAGAGACTACCCTAATAGACTGAGAAGCTATAGGCTACAAGAGCTAACACTATTTTTCCCCCTGAATTATTACAGAATTTCCAGCTATGGTATGACCTCCGTGAATTCGAGCACCGCATCGGTCGAAGATACCTCACCCACGAGGAAGAGGATGAACGCTGGAGAAAATATGCGGAGGAAAAAGAACTTGACTTTCCCACACACCTCACTATGCCTCATGACAACAACAACAGCAGCTGACCCATGACATGAAAGAGACTCTTTATTATATGTTTAACTATTTTGTAAAAATGAGAAACCTGAAATAGTCTTTTCAAGTGTGTTACAAATAAATATGATGATTTACATACTGACATCAGCTGTATCAATAAAAACTGAGACGTTTGCGGTTGTGGCTTTTATTTTGAATGTGGGCATGACGTCCGTACGTACGTAAGAGACGTCAGACGTACAGAGCGGAAGTAGCAGTGTGTTTTCAAACTGCTTTGACAGCGTGCGGCAAGAAAAATGGAAACAGACAGATCTGCAAAGGTTCTAATTATGAATTTCCACAGTTGTCGTTCTTTGCATATACTTACATAAATGTCTTTCATTTCGTAGAAATATTGTGGTCTGCACGTGCTCATAACCCAGTCAGGTGATGCAGTGTTGCTACTTGTAACACACTGGCTAATTTGTTGCACAGTAGCCTAACCTTTGATACAGTGTATCATTCTATTATTCATCTCGCAACATTGTACTTGTGATTGTAAACAACTAGTGTGCATTAGTGGTCGTTACGATCGGCCAGCCTTCTGACAGTTTAGTTGCTGTCAGATAGGATATTGCCTACCAGAACAGTTCTGTGCCCCACAGAGGAAGAGACTGTGTGTAGGCTACCAGTATTACTGTTTTTTTTTTGTTTTTTTTTGCACATTCTTGTGCATGACATATTGAGTATGTCCATGCGTTTTTAATTAAATTAATCACTGTCCCTCAGCTGGAATTTGCCGTTCAGATGACGTGCGACAGCTGCGTGAACGCTGTCCGCAGCGCCTTGGAACATCAACCAGGTGAGTACGTTGACACTTACGGGGTTGGACAAAAGATCTGAGACACCTGTCATTTTAGTGTGGGAAGTTTCATGGCTCAAGTGGACCAGCCTGTTGGCCTATCTTCCAGTAGGCTAAGGTGAAGTGTGAAGGTTGTATTAGCAGGGTAAGGGCACCGTTTTGCTCAAAATTTGGCAATGTACACAACGTTATGGGTGACATATCGGAGTTCAAAAAGGAACATTTCTCGGTGCGCCTGTAACTGATGCCTCTTTGACCGGGACAGCAAGTGTTTGTGATGTATCAAGAGTCATCCCAGGTAAGGTCTGCATACCACCAAGAAGGATGAACCACATCCAACAGGATTAACTGTGGATGCAAGAGGAAGCTGTCTGAAGCCTCTGAAAGGGATGTTTGGCAGCTAACCCGGACTGAAAAAACATAAAACCACAGCCGTCCAAATCACGGTAGAATGCACCTCAAATCTCCTGTTTCCACCAGAACAGAGCTCCACAGTGTCAATATTCACGGCCGGTCACCCAAACATCCCTTTCAGACAGCTTCCTCTTGTTTCGACAGTTAATCCTGTTGGATGTGGTCCCCATAATGTCACCCATAATGATGTGTGCATTGCAAAATTGTGAGCAAAACAGTGCTCTTACACTGCTAATGGACCTTACTGGTGCAATGTGCAACTAATGAAGATTGGCCAACAGGCTGGTCCACTTTAGCCATGACACTTCCCATACTAAAATGACATGTGTCTCAGATATTTTGTATAACCCCTGTATGTTGTATTGTGTAAATCACCGTAAATAGAAGACAGTTACTCACCCACTTGCACAAGTCACCCACAGTGTGCCAGTCATATGACTCCGCTCCCCAGTCTCCATTTTTGACGCTTAGCCTACAGCATCTGCCTGGCAGCTGTCTGATTGACACTGATCTCACTCTGACATGCGCAGTGCCAGTCAGTGTCAAGCAGACATTGCGCACTTTACATCTTGTTCATGTAAAGAATCCCTGCATGTGAAAAGGCTATGGAGGGACCTGTCAGTGTGACTGATTGATCAACTCATGACAGTGTATGCATTTGGCATCCTGTGCATGAAAAGGGGGTGGGCTATTGCCAGTGGAAAAGCTGAAGAGCTGATTTTTACACATGTGTAATAGTCCATTAATAGCATGCCTGTTTCGATATAGCATCGCAAATGCATACAAATAACAAAACAAAAGTGTGACTATACTTACCTTAGCCAATCAGTAACAGACTTTGTGGGTGAGTTTTGCATCACCACTCTCAACTGTTTGCTGATTGGCAAAACCTTGAGAGAACCGAGCTGGAGGCTTTTGCCAGACGATGTGCAGAGCCAAAATCTTTGGATGGAGTACATAGGATGGCGTCGCCAGGCTACCCCTATACCCCCAACAACATAGACTCACACCTTAATCTGTCCCTGCACATGACCACCTTCTATGGACATAATGTTGTATGTTGTCTTGTGTAGTGTTAGTAGCTTTATGTGAAGATGACATGTGGTGCTATGATAGATGAGTTAAAAACATACACTCACCGGCCACTATATTAGGAACACCTGTTACAACTGCTTATTGAGGCAAATTTCTGATCAGCCAATCACATGGTGGCAACTCAATGCATTTTTGCATGTAGACATGGTTGAGATGATCTGATGCAGTTCAAACCGAGCATCATAATGGGGAAGAAAGGTTATTTAAATGACTTTGAACATGGCATGGCTGTCCAGCTGAAAGGGCTTGATTTGAGTATTTCAGAAAATACTGATCTACTGGGATATTTACACACAACCATCTCTAGGGTTTACAAAGAATGGTACGAAAAAGGAAAAAAAAATGCAGTGAACAGCGATTCTTTGGGCAAAAATGCCTTGTTGATGGTAGAGGTCAGAGGAAAATGACCAGACTGTTTTGAGCTGATACAAAGTCAACATTAAGTCCAATAACCACTCATTACAACCAAGGTATGCGTAAGAGAATCCCTGATTACACAGGACATCAAATCTTGAGGCAAATGGGCTATAGCAGCAGAAAACCACATTTGGTGCCACTCCTGTCAGCTAAGAACAGGAAAATGAGGCAACAATTTGGACAGGCTCACCATAAACGTCACTAGAAGATCGGAAAAATGTTGCCTGGTCCGATGAGTCTTGATCAACTGCAACACTCAGGTGGAATGGTCAGAATTTGGCGTCAACATGAAAACATGGGTCAACCCTGCCTTACATCAACGTTTCAGGCAACGTTACGGGCTGGAGATATAATGGCATGAAGATATTTTCTTAGCACAATTAATTTGGGCCAATTAGTACCAATTTATCTTTGTTGGAATGCCACAGCCTACCCAAGTATTGTTGCAGGCAACAGATACCTACAGGCATACTGCATGCAATATTATTAAAGCACAATATGGGGTTTAATTTGAGTTCGGAAATCCAATGAATTTAAATGGCAGAGTAAGATCAGACCATCTCCCACCCTCCACGGAGACGGATTCCTCATGGCTTTTGCCAGACTGTTTGACGCCCTGGGGTTCGTTTCTCGATTCTTGTCGTTGCTAACCGTCTTAAGACCATTCCCTCCCCTCACCATTCCCTTGGATTTAGTGGTGAGCGTCGCTGTCGAGAGAGAGATGAGTCGCTCTTATGAAGGACGTTGCTACCGTCGTTAGCAAAGACGCTTTCGAGATACGGACCCCAGGCTAGTATAGGGGTAGTACTCTGTGAAATGTTTGAATATAGTTGTTGAAAGTGTGATTTCAGCGCAATATGAGAATGGACATATAGAGGCTTGGGCTTCAGGGCCCCCTAGACTCTTGGGCCCCTGGGCCAGTAATCTGGCCTTGTGCATGTGTGTGCATGTGTGTGTATGGGTGCAGGTGGACCACTAGAAGAAATAAAAGACTGTATGTGTGCGTATATGTATGCGTATGTGCACGTGTGTGCATGTGTAGGGGTACAGGTAGACATCCAGAAATAAAGGAAATTAAAGACTAAATGTGAGTGCATGCATGCGTGTTTGTCTGTATGCTTGCCTGTATCTGTGTAGGTGTGCAGGCGGTACAGGTTGACCTCCAGACGGAGCAGGTGTTGGTGGAGGCCTCTCTGACGGCTCAGGAGGTGCAGAAGGTGATCGAGAGCACCGGACGCCGCGCCGTACTCAAGGGCATCGGCAGCGGACAGCAGGGTGAGTCTCTCTCTCTCTCTCTCTCTCTCTCTCTCTCTCTCTCTCTCTCTCTCTCTCTCTCTCTCTCTCTCTCTCTCTCTCTCTCCTCTCCTCTCTCTCTTTTCTCTCTCTCTCCCTCTCTCTTTTCTCTCTCTCTCCCTCCCTCTCTTTTCTCTATCTCTCTTCTCTCTCTCTCCCTCCCTCTCTCTCTTTCTCTCTCTCTCTTCTCTCTCTCTCTCTCTCTCTCCCTCTCTCTCTCTCTCTCTCTCTCTCTCTCTCTCTCTCCCTCTCTCTCTCTCTCTCTCTCTCTCTCTCTCTCTCTCTCTCTCTCTCTCTCTCTCTCTCTCTCTCTGTCTCTCTCTCAAAGGGGTCTGTACTAGGTATGTGATTTGTATACCACAGAAGTACCCGAAGTTAAGCTTAATATCAACAGCAATCAAACAATCAAAAAACACATAGACACTTAGTAATAGTATAATGCACAGTTCAATACATTTCTGTAGATCAGGAGTTTCCAAACTTTACCATGACAGGGCTCCCATATACCAGTAGATTCCAGCCAAGTCACACTATTTTTTTCTGTGCACCCCCTTTCACAACCATACAGTAGGCCTGTGAGGTTGTGTCCCACTGTATAAAATAATAACGATAATAGTATAACATTCAGAGATGCAGTAGATTATTATAATGCTGTTCCTAACCAATGGAAATATCATTTCATTTTTGGTTTGTCTTGTTTTATGTTAGTTATTCAGATTATTTTTCCTACCAACCTGCTCCGGGCCCTCCTAGCACCTCCTTGCAGCCACCCAGGGGTCCCCGGCCCCCACTTTGAAAACCAACACTGACCTCTTTTCTGTATCATTGAAAACTACTGATGTAGACACATACTGTACAATGGATCTCCAGAGACCTCCACCACCACCTTTCCGTTATTGTGTAGGATGAGGAAGTGAGGCTGTGTGTAGGTCTGAGGGCAGGCTTCCACTCTCCCAAAACGAAGAGCTTTTGTGTTGCCTCTGGCTTTGTCTTGCTCAGCATTTTGCTTTTTGTTAGGTGTGTAGAGTGAGTGTATTCAGTGGGCGTAAGCACTGGACGATGGCCAGCTAGCTAGCGGAAGGCTAAATATGTGGGTCGGGGATTACCTGGCCTGCTGTCTAGTGGTGGTGAATGGCTAAACAGAGGCCCTGCTTTTTGTGAAGTTTTGGCCCAGAGCCAACATGCCCCTTTTTTACCATCTTGACTTCAGATCTGATTCAGATCTTTGCTTCAGGTCTGATTGCATCATGGTGTGAGTGCATGTGTCAGGTGTAGATGTGATGTAATGATTGTGGTGTAGTTGACTTCAAATGTTGACTTCTTGAATGAAACAAAAAAAAATTAAGGTGCGAGTAAAACAGTTAGCAAACTTGAAAAGAATGAAAAACCACACTCACGAGCTGAATGTCATTATTTGTAATACCTCCATCTCCACAAGCAGACACGTTTCATCATCATTGCGTAGTGTTGCAAGGTGATGCATTGGAGAGAGAGAGGGGGAGACTGTGAGAGATGTGGTGTTACGACATGGTTGCATTACTGTGTGCGTGTGTGTGTGTGTGTGGGTATGCTTGTGTGTGTGTGGGTATGCTTGTGTGTGTGTGGGTATGCTTGTGTGTGTGTGTATTTGTGTGTGTGTGTGTGTGTGTGTGTGTGTGTGTGTGTGTGTGTGTGTGTGTGTGTGTGTGTCTGTGTCTGTGTCTGTGTCTGTGTCTGTGTCTGTGTCTGTGTCTGTGTGTCTGTGTGTCTGTGTGTGTGTGTCAGACTTGGGCTGTGCGGTGGCGATGCTGTCTGGCTGTGGCCTGGTGCAGGGGGTGGTGCGCTTCCTGCAGATGTCCCCAGAGAGATGCCTCATAGACGGCACCATCGACGGCCTGGCACCAGGAGCCCATGGCTTACACGTGCACCACCTGGGGGACCTCACACAGGACTGCATGAGGTATGAACACACACACACACACACACACACACACACACACACACACACACACACACACACACACACACACACAGAGGTTTACGGGACTATCACCCGGAGCCCATGGGTTACATTTGAACAACATGGGCGATCTTGCACAATCCTGTCTCAGGTACAAAGACACGCACACACACACACACACGAACGCACACCCATAGCTGTCCACACATGCACGCATACAAATACACTCCTTTGCTGAACTGATACAAGACTCCAACAACAACAGGTTTTTCAAATCTCTGGTATAGATGCAGTACATTGCGACTTAACTGGACTTTCTTCTACGTAGACTGCTGGAGTCTGACTTCACACGACGTCGCTTTACCATCTTTTTTTCCTTTTTCGTACGGCTTTTTTTTCAGTTGTCATGTACTGTATTGAAAAACCCACTCTGTGCCTGCCTAGACCGTTGGTCGTGACGCAGAGTGATATTAGGCCGCTTTCGCCAGGGGCCGCATCACGTTGATGGATTTGTGAGAAAATAATTATAGCCGTCCGTGTTAAAGATGCCCATTATCCCAGGCAAATTACATCCTTTTGGCGGAAACATCCAAGCACCCCAAGGGCTGTCACATTTGTGCTGTCATGGATTAAAAGCTCTTAGCAGTATTGGTGGAACTGACGGTCTTTTGTGACCAGTTTCTTTTTGACTATTTTTTTTCATTCATAAGCCAAACAACAATATATCCACAAGACGAACACATAGGACAATAAACAACCTTCCACAGATGATATGAATGTATGATAGTCCTCCACATACTGCCGTTCCCTAAAGCCTTTGTAGTTTTTTTTCCCTCCCCTTTCATTAACCAGATGCAGAAATGCTTCTTTTTCTCTGAATGTTGCCTGGAGGGCCGAGAATCTAGGGACTAATGACAATGCTGTTTTGAACAGGTTTATGCGCTCTCCGGTTGAGAGAAAGCATAGTGCATCTGGTTTTGTTTCTGCATTATTATTGTATTTCATGAGGCTGTTTTAATGAGTATGATCTAATACATTTGCTGGTTAGCCAGGGGACCATAATGCATCGTTTTTTGTGTGTGTGTGTGTGTGTGTGTGTGTGTGTGTGTGTGTGTGTGTGTGTGTGTGTGTGTGTGTGTGTGTGTGTGTGTGCGTGTGTGTGTGTGTGTGTGTGTGTGTGCGTGTGTGTGTGTGTGTGTGTGTGCGTGTGTGCGTGTGTGTGTGTGTGTGTGTGTGTGTGTGTGTGTGTGTGTGCGCGCGGTTATGCGGTTCTCCCGCCTTTGTTTTGTCCTGCTGAGAGAAAAACTGCAGAAATGTGCTGCTTGTTTGGCTGGGTTTGCTGCATGGTTTGCTGCTCGTTAGATATCTTAAATTGCTTGGATCAGCCCTGAATGTTGAACCAAAAACTTCCATTCAAGCTATAGGCATGATGGACCGAACAATGTTTGTTTGGAGTCAATTATTTGTTAATACTTATCCTACATTTAACCAGGAAAAGACCCCATTTGAGTAACAGTAACTCTTCAGTCCATAATCCTGAACAAGAAGCAGCACGAGTAGCAAGTACACAAAAGCCAATCTTGCATCCAACCACAAGAACAAGTCTTGAATACTAAACTGCTGCATGCCGTTTCCTCTGATGATGCATGTGGCAGCTGCAGATATGAGAGCCTGGACGAGGCATGTTCCCAAAATGGTGGTTTTCAGCGGCACACAGGGTTTTCTTTTCATAAATTGAACTGCTCAGGTGCAAAACTCCTTTAAGTGCATTTTTGACGAGTTTTCGAAACTTTTTATACATTTAGTGAACTTGAAAAATCACTCCCTTTAATTTTTTTTTGCCTGACTTGCTGTAGTTGATAATGCCATTCAACTGCCTGTTTGAATGTGATTACTTGGTGAAAAGTCTTTTTAAAATGTTTAAAGATTTCTGTAATGGTTTTAGAGGGTTTTACATCTGAGCTCTATAAATACCACAACACAAAAACAGATTTAGTACTGGTAGATGAAAGCTCTGTAAACATCCAACATGTAACATTTAGTAATGTGATACAGGTTAGTCATGTGATTTATTTATTTAAAATATGAATTATACAATATACGGCCCTGCCATGGCCAACCGGTAGGGCACTCGCCTGCCATGCGGCTGACCCGGGTTCGATTTCCGGCCCGGGTCCTTTGCCGACCCCTCTCTGTCTCTCTCCCAATGCGCTTCCTGTCCACCTCTCACACTGTCCTATCAAATAAAGTCGAAAAAGACCTACACAAAAAAATCTTTAAAAAAAGAATTATACAATATACTTAATATGGATATTATACATTATTCCTTATTATTATTATTCCTGAATTTCCCCCTGGGGATCAATAAAGTTTCTCTACTCTCTACTCTATCCTACTCTACAATATAATTGTAACTCAAAATGGACACAACAGTGCATATTGTATATAACATGTTGAAGCCTGATGGCGAAATGTAAATTTACCTTTTTTTAAAAAAAGGCTCTGAATTGGAAATATTGGAAGTGTGCATCAAGTAAGAGTTAACGTTCGGCGAGAAGGTCGCTACCGTGGAATAGCAGCACGACAGAGAGAATCTTTAGACCCTGACGCGGAGCGGAGGGGTCTTGTTCTCTCTGAAGTGCTGCTATTCCACAAAGCGACCGACTCGCCGAAAGTTAACCCGCTTATTATATGGATATACTTAAATGATTCACACATGGCGGGAACATTTCTTTAGGCCTATTTAATGTGAGGTCTAGGCTATTATAGTTTTTAATGTCAAAAGATTGTTGCTGCGCAAAACAAAACAGTGCCGTTGTGGAACACCGCTAACAGCTAGGTAGCCAGGACAACAGGTGTTGTCTATCACAGCAGCTGATTAGAGTCTTGTTGAAAAGTCGCTTTAGCAGTGAAAAGTCTTGTTGCCATTGACAGCGGTCTGTTATAGACCAACCCGTCCGTTATCGAAAAATAACAGACGTGCGAACGTTGGGGAGCCCCGTTGAAATGAATGGAGCATTCGACCGATGACGTCACAACCATATAATAATAAGCTGTTAAGCATGGCAGGCAGACTCTTCCTGCCCAATCATAGTTGACTGAGAACTCCTGCTGTGAATGTACAGTAGGTGTGATCTTAATCATTAAATCTCAACAGCTGGTGGTCTCGTCATAATGATGTAAACAAGGTGTTTTCATGATGTGCTAATTGGAATGGGGGCATCCGCAAGGCAAGGCTGTGAATTCAACTGAGTGGCTTTGAGGGCATCTGCGAAGCAGGGCAAGACGGTGGGAATTAAGGGCAGATTATAGTTCAGCAACGGCGCCTGTTGCTTATGGTCGCTAACTACTGTTGATGTTATAGATCTGCGCATGAGGTCTCGTGTCGTTAGCTACATTTGGCTACATAGCTACAAGGCTACAGTACAGTAGTCAGACTGCAGGCATTGTGCCGCGAGTGCTAAACTGATGTATTGTTTGTTTGTTACTTACTAATTCAGTCATTGTAGCTTCATTTATTAACACAGACTAGAAAGAAAGCGTTTGTATTCCACAGAATATTGACAGTTTGGCTCTCGAAAACTACCAGAGAACAGTGCCGCCACGAGAACGAGGAAGTAGCGAGACGACCAATCACAGCGCCTTTTCTCTGCGACCTTCGCAACCGTCTGTCACGTAGTCACAGCGCCTTTTCTCTGCGCGGGGGGCGTGGTCGCGCACAGACGGTTGCACAGGCTCTGCAACCGTCAGCGCCAATAAGTATAAATTGGCCTTTAGACGCAAGAGGCTGTGGTCAGCAGGACTGTTGGGTGTTTGATCAGGAAGGAAGGACATCCACAGAGGATAGATACGTTTGTATATAATTAGGCTCATACCCTCCTGCTGAGACGTAAGCACACCACTATCACTAAAGGAAAAAGTAATGGTAAGGCGGTCAGAGTACTTCTGAAAACACAGAGAATAGCTATTGAGAATTAAGCTGAGGGGAAAGCATTCTGAATTAAGTGCTTAGATGCACTCTAACAAAACACTGTTTAGGATTATACCTTATTATTAAGTCTAATAAGCTATCCTCAATGTTGTTCTTAAACTTGTGGTACTAAACTTTGTGTCCTCTGGTACACACATTTTAATGACTTCTTTGCGACTTCTCTGGAAGAACATATGAGGAAAATAGTGTCAAGGAAAAACACCACCATTAAAAAGCTTCAAGGAACATTTTCTGATACAGCTTTAATAACTCCTTTTGGTCTTTATATCTAGAAAAGGACAAATAATGGTTTGCTTTGTAGATAGATAGATAGATCGATAGATAGTATATGACTGTCATTTATGATGTGACTGTATGGCAGTGAGCAGCATGTGCTTGATGTCCTTGTGTACATGTATTGTGTATTCAGGGCCGGATTAAGATGTTCTGGGGCCCTAGGCTACAGGTTGCTGTGGCCCTCCGGAAGGGAAATTTTGTGACAAATTTACATAGACCGTGTCATAATTACAAGCTAGGAATTCTGGATAACGTGTCTACCAACTGTACTCAACATGACGCATGATTTTTTTCAATTTTGCGTCCAGTCACACAATTTTTCACTTTTTGGCCAATCTGGGGGGCCCTCTGGAAGGTGGGGGGCCCTAGGCTACAACCATATCTAGCCTGTGCAATCCAGCCCTGTGTGTATTGTGTTGTTGCCCCAATTCCTGTCTTGTGTGCTTTATGTCTTCATGTTGGCAGGCCCGCCGCCAGGGGGTCCCCGGTCCCCCTGTTGTCCAGGGACCAAGGTGATGGGGGGGCCCAGAATTAGGTCCCCACTACATTGTATATATTGGGTAGGGGACCCTTTGAGATAACTTTGTCCTGGGCCCTGCGAAAGCTGTCAGCATCCCTGCGTGTTGGCTGTAACAAGTTATGATGTTGGTGAAAACGAATTTCCCTTTGGGGACAATAAAGTCTATCTATCTCATGCAGGATGCTGCGTAGCACAACATTTACCCCAGCGCCTGAAGCTGCATGACGCAGCATTCAGGCTCATGAGATTAGAGATTTTTAATTAAAAATGTTGCTATGTCAGAGCTGAATGAGCAATTTCTAATGCGAGATGAGGGTGCAATTAATTTCATGTTTTTATCTGCTTCAGAAGCTGGGATATTTAGGTTTTTACAGGCTGACTGAGCCTTTTCCCAAAGGCGGCTTAGGTGTTCAACAGGCCCTTTTTTGCAGATATTTTGGGCATGAATGGGTTGGTCTTCACAGGACAACGAGGCCTCTGCCTGTTGTACAACTGCCCTGGAGCCACACCCCGCCATTGTTCTGTAGACCTACAGAATCGCAGGCAGTGTTGCGGCAGTTCCCAGAGTGACCACTAGGGTGTGTTGTGGGCATAAGGGGGAGTGATGGGGGGCCAAGGCTCGATAGTCTGAGGGATGTTTTAGAGCAGGGGTCCCCAAACTTTTTTCTCTGGGGGCCACATTATCGTTCCTGATTGTGATCAGGGGCCGGGATCAATCATGTGGGCTGTATACTAGGCCATTGCCTGTTATAGCCATAATTTATTGCACGGCAATCGCCATTACAAGCTGAAGAAGGGCTCTGCCCGAAACGTTCGTAGGCGAATAAACAGAAAAATCAGAAGAGTGCTGTCCTTCACTTCTTTCATTCATAATTTTCTATCACGAAATAGTTCATCATTACAAGTGATTTCCAATTTGAAATACCTCATATTCCTTTTAATTTCCATTAACCATGTAAAAATAGCAAGGAAAGGCTAGGTTGACAGTTTAGGAGTGATACAATAGAAATGGTATGCCTGTTTATATTACAGTGAGATGAGAAACTATCAAGACAAGAAACTTCTGGTGATTCACACAAAGTTAGTGAAAATTAAACTGTTGGAAAAATATTTTATCTTTTTTTGTCTGTGAGGATTGCTTCTTTGGGCCAGTTCAAATGGTGAGATGCAGAGAGGTGGAGGGCCAGTCAAAGGGACCTGGCGGGCCGCATCCGGCCCCCGGGCCTTAGTTTGGGGACCCCTGTTTTAGAGGAGACTGACCTGTTACATCCATGTTGACATGGTTTAAATTAGTGGAAGACATCAGAACATGCTCATAATGATCACGTTTAGTAGCCGCTAGAGAAACTCTGTAAAATTCATTGTAAAACTTTATTACTATTATTATCTATTACACTGATATTACACAGATTCTTTAGTAATATATTACAACTGAGTCATTGCCATTCTGGTTAGCGCAAAGTTATAACAAGGGACATGTTTGAACATTTAATGGGGGGCTTTAAAACCCTTAAAAGGCTCCCCTTGAAAGGTACCACCACCAGTTATGGAGGAATACATATATGGAGGAAATACAAAATTGTCTGGGGGAAAACACCCAGACCCCCTGCCAAAATGAACTGTCCCATATTTAATTCATAGACGGTTGGCAATGAATGAATGAAGTCAAGGAAATTTTGCATAGGATTATCAGCATTGCATTGCTTTCTACATATTCAACACACTTAAAACGTGATAGTACTGAACACTAATCCTCTGCTTTACGTTTTTTTTTTTTTGCGATGATGTTACTAATGCGGCCCACTTGAGGTCCACATACAGTCCCAGGAAAAAGTTTGTACACCCTTTGAAATTTCTTACCTTTCTGTCAAAATTGAACATAAAACATGGTCTGATCTTCCCGGAAATCACAAGAAGGAACAACCAGAGTCTGCTTTAACTAATTCAACCCAAACATTTACAGGTTTTCATATTTTCATTGGCCATAAGATGTAAACAGTCACAGGACAGCAAGGCATAAGTAAGTACACCCTTGCATTCAATAGGTTTTAACCCTAAGTTAGTCACAATAACCTCAACCAGATGTATCCTGTAGTTGCAGATCAGATTAACAAAACAATCTGGATGCATTTCGTCTCCCTCTTCTTTAGAAAACTGCCCTTCTTCAGCAAGGTTTCTGGGATGTTTGGAGTGAATAGCTTTCTTGACCTCATGCCATATCGTCTCAAATGTTTTTTGTCAGAGCTTTGACTGGGCTATTCCAGAATCTGTATTTCATTGTTATGAAGCAATTCTAAAGTCAATTGCCTGTAAAATATGGGTTGTTGTCCCATTTCAGCACCCATCCTCCTGTGTGCTTCAACTGTGTGACAGACTACCTCACATTTTTTCTGTAAAATATCTCAATAAACTTCTGAGTTCATTGTTCCACTGATAATAGCAAACTGACAAGGGCTTGAGGCACCAAGGTAACCGCATATAATGATGATCCCGCCACCATACTCAAAAGTGGAGATGATGTTTTGATGAAGGTGTGGTTCTCCAGTTCTCCTCCAAACATGACATTGTGTGTTCCCCTGAACAATTCAACTTTGGTTTCAACGTTGGTCTCCAGAATATTTAGCAGTAATTATGAAGCATATAAATGCTTTTTTGCAAACCTCAAAGCTGCAGCAATATTTTTTTTGGTCAGAAACCCCATTAATTTTAGATTGGCAGAATGAACCCCATTTTTAGCTATTCTTGGTTACATCTCCACTTCTGAGTATGGTGGCGGGAGCATCATTATATGCGGCTACCTTGCTGCCTCAGGCCCTTGACAGTTTGCTATTATCAGTGGAACAATGAATTCAAGTTTATTGTGATATTTTACAGAAAAAATGTGAGTAAGTCTGTCACACAGTTGAAGCACACAAGAGGATGGGTGCTGAAATGTGACAACAACCCATACTTTAGAAGCAAATTGACTTTAAAATGGCTTCATAACAATGAAATACACATTCTGGAATAGCCCGGTCAAAGCTCTGACAAAAAACATTTGAGATTATATGGCATGAAGTCAAGAAAGCTATGCACTCCAGACATCCCAGAAACCTTGCTGACGAGAGGCAGTTCTGTGAAGAGGAGGGAGAAAGCCACATCCAGATTGTTTTGTTAATCTGATCTGCAACTACAGGACAAGTCTGGTCGAGGATATTGCAACTAACTGAGGGTTAAAGCCTATTTAATGCAAGGGTGTACTTACTTATGCCTTGCTCTCCTGTGAATGTTATAGCCTTATGGCCAATAAAACTATGATAACATGTAAATGTTTGTGTGGAATTAGTTAAAGCAGACTCTAATTGTTCTTGAGATTTCCGGGAAGATCAGACCATGTTTTACGATCAATTTTGACAGAATTGTAAGAAATTTCAAAGGGTGTACAAACTTTTTCCTGGGACTGTAGGTTATATGCGGCCCCCGGACCAAAATGAGTTTGACACCCCTGCTCTAATGTATTATTTGCTTCAAAGCTCAAAGCTGCCCGAGCTGAATGTGGCCGGCGTCTATGATCATGACTGTATTTGCAGTATGGCTACATGTAGGATGGGAATGTGAAGCATGCATGGTCTTGGTGACACTGGTCTCTGTATGTTCTGTTTGGCTGCTCTGTGTTGAGTGGTTTCCATCACTTTCCCTCTCTTTCTGTCCCTCTCTCTTTCTTCTATCGTTCTATTTATGTCTCTCCGTATCTCTATCTCTGTCTATCTGTCTCATACTCACTCATTCACTCTCTATCCCACTCTTCTCTCTCTCTTTCTCCCTCTCTCCCCCCCTCCCTCCCTCATGTCCCTCATGTAGTTCAGTATTCACAGCACACACACACACACTCGGCCACACACACACACACACACACACACACACACACACACACACACACACACACACACACACACACACACACACACACACACACACACACACAGACACACACACACACACACACACACACACACACACACACAAGCACAGCTGTCAGACACCAACTCGCATGATGCCATGAATTCACAAAGACGTCGTCAGTCAGGCATGCTGCCACTACACACATGCATACGCACACACACACACACACACACACACACACACACACACACACACACACACACACACACACACACACACACACACACACACACACACACACACACACACACACACACACACACACACTCCTTTTGTGAACGCATTCAATGCATCATTTAATATTGTATTGTATTAAATTGCTGAAATATCTGACAATTACAGAAATAGAACATTACCGAAACAACTCATACACATTCATAGTCATGAACTATATACTCTATGTACAGTAGCTTTGTACACACACACACACACACACACACACACACACACACACACACACACACACACACACACACACACACACACACACACACACACACACACACACACACACACACACACACACACACACACACGGATGAAAGAGGGTTTTTTGGGCTCAGACGTCAGGTGGAGTAAAGGCATCCTATGCCCATTAATTAGTTAGTAATTGGTGGTTGATATGCCGCAGTGAATATGCTTCTTAGATAGTCCACTAAAAACAAACACACAAACAAAATCCATACAATAGTGGCACTGGCTGACATTAGTGAGCACTGAGCTACATGTAGGTGTGCAGCGAAACCCACAGGGGGGGACAACTTGTCCCGGGCCCAGGGAGAGAGGCGGCCCAGAATTGGATTCCCATTACACTGTATGTATTGGGTTTGGGGCCCTTTCAGATGTCTTTGTCCCGGCCCCAGCCAAAGCTCTCAGCGGTCCTGAACTGTGTGTACTCTCTCTCTCTCTCTCTCTCTCTCTCCCTCTCTCTCTCCCTCTCTCTCACACTTCCGTTTGCATGCGTGCTTGCGTGCCAAATCCAGGGCTTTTTTTCCGCTGTTTTCATCAGTTTTATGGGTCTTTAAGGGGCAAGTGTGCGAGGCGAGAAGAGACTTGATTAGCCATAAGAGGATTTCCTAAAGGATTTGGATCAGCTTTAGCTTGAAGCCGATCGAGAGGTTATCTACCCATACCCAGAACTAGTATTGACCAGGACTGGTCTGGTAATCTGGCATATAGGGCATTTTCCCAGTGGGCCGACATTCCCCATGGTCCGATACCGTTGTTTTGTTGTTTTTGTTTCTGCTTTTTTCCCTTTATAGACTTGGCTACAATTTAGACTGGGCGG
>NC_085877.1:24221748-24269248 GCF_034702125.1 Engraulis encrasicolus | reverse complement strand
AATCTGTGTACATTTTTTTCGGTCCTTTTTGCACAGATGCAGGGGCAGACAAAGTGGATTGAGGAAAGTCCTGCCCTATTTTCCTCTGCCTGTGCTCTTACTGTAAAACAGGTGATTTCACTAATTAGGTAATCAACCTGGCTGAAGCAGCAGGTTTAGTAATTGGGATCAGCTGGTTCATTCAATTAGTTGGATGGAAAAATGCAAGCCAAGTCAAGTGCACTTTATTGTCAAAAATCAATGTAACAGGGTTAGCACACAAGTTTGAAAGTACGTTTGACCAGTCTCCAATGTGGAGTTGAGCAAAGAGTAAAGTGCAAGTGGCATGGTGAAGGAAATGTTCATTAAATGTTCTCTAGTGTCTTTGAAATGTTCATGTGGTTTTCTTCAATGTGTTGATGAATCTGATGGCTTATGAAAAGAAGCTGTTTCCCAGTCTGCTTGTGCGACACCACAAGCTACGATAGCGCTTCCCAAATTTGTGGTGTGGATTTTTCCTTTCTGTACCCGGGATGTCTGCCCATGATTCAAAGCCATATCTCTAAGCAGAAATGATAACAGCCAAGGAAAAGATTGTCTTATCTTAAACACTTTTGATTGGTCGGTTGGTGCACAACTTGGCTGCCTTCAACTGTGCCGTCTCACGGTATGTCAATGATTCATGTGTTCCTGATAATGAACGGCTCAGATCTGCTGTGTCATCCTCAGCAAGGCATGTATTGGTTGCTTATTTTCTATTTCAGGTCTGGGACGTGATTGGTCGATCGCTGGTGGTGGATGCAGGAGAGGACGACCTGGGGAAAGGGGGTCACCCTTTATCTAAGACAACAGGCAACTCCGGAGAGAGGTATATTGTGCGTGCGTGAGTGCGTGCGAGCGTGCGTGCGTGCAAGCCGATAGGGGGGACAAAAGGGTCTGTTGTCCCGGGCTCAGAGAGAGGGTGGTTCCCAGAATTGGGTACCCTTTCCATTGTATGTATTGATTGTGGGGGCCTTTCAGACTACTTTGTTCGGAGTCCAGCCAAAGCTGTCAGAAGCTCTGTCTGTCTGTCTGTCTGTCTGTCTGTCTGTCTGTCTGTCTGTCTGTCTGTCTGTCTGTCTGTCTGTCTGTCTGTCTGTCTGTCTGTGTCATTCCACTGTTATAACATTCCAAATGCTCTTATGCGGCCTGACCACATATTTCCGCATTAACCTAAAGCTACGACACACATATTTGACCACTAACTAGTCTCAAGGCGCTAGACTGTGACACACACACACACACACACACACACACACACACACACACACACACACAGAGACCTCTCTCTTTCTCTCTCTCCGTCTCCCTCTCTCTCTCTCTCTCTCTCTCTCTCTCTCTCTCTCTCTCTCTCTCTCTCTCTCTCTCTCTCTCTCTCTCTCTCTCTCTCTGCCTGTCTGTAAAGCCTCATCAACACTCATCACCACCACAAGATGTACGCTCTTCTCATCTTTACCAGACAGAGTGGTTCATGGAAAAGAACATGGACATGATAAAAACCATGACAGTACAAGTATGCACCCCTCCCCTCACTCACACACACACACACACACACACACACACACACACACACACACACACACACACACACACACACACACACACACACACACACACACACACACACACACACACATTCTAAAGCTGAAAATCATCAAATGTTCCCTAGCTGACTCAGAGCTCTTTTTACATACTAAGCAGTTGCGATGTCACAGATTCAAACTGCAAACATGTGAAACTCATTTCATTACACTCCTGCAAATGAAATAAATAAATAAATAAAATAACAAGTCTCAGCAAATTACACAAAGTGAAGGAAGGACGTGCTGCCGATTTGCTTCAATTTGAATGACTTTCAAATTTGTGACTGGGGTTGGTGTTGGCAAAATCAGCTTACTGATACTAGCAGGGAGGACAACAGACTGACTGTTGTGTTGCAATATGCTTGAAATTGTCAAACGAGGGCATGACTAATATGAAAGATCTGGCAAACATTAGATCTGGCAAACATTAGATTAGACGTGTACATTTGTATACCTGGCTACTTATACTCCATATTGCCACAATAACAGTAATGGTATGACGTGCGTGCGTGCGTGCGTGCGTGCGTGCGTGCGTGTGCGTGCGCGTGTGTGCTTGTGCGCGCTTATGTGTGTGTGCTTATGTGTGTGTGCGCTTATGTGTGTGTGCTTACGTGTGTGTGCTTATGTGTGTGTGCTTACGTGTGTGTGCTGTGCTTACGTGTGTGTGTATATCAGGGATGGAAATAAGCACCCGTCCACCAGCCAATGACGGGTGAATTTGGCCTTTGGCAGGTGAAATATGTCAACCCACCAGTCACCTTGAAGGGTGAAATATTTCTACAGACGCCCGGGTTAATGCTGAATTATATGCAGCATCCAACATCAAAGGTTTAAACAAATTGGTAATGAAAAGAGTTATTGGTATGACAATCACAATAACAATAAGAATGTATGACCTGAAACAAAAGTATTGATCAGAAAAGGATCTTACTTGGCATTACAATGTTTGGAATGGTTGAATATGAACTGGTGAAAATGGTGACTGGTAAAAATTGTGAGTGCCGGGTAGATTTTTGAATCTACCTGCCACAGTGACTGATGTGAAAAATGTTAAAGTTCCACCCCTGTTGTATATGTGTGTGTCTCACAGGCTAGCTTGTGGCATCATTGCGCGCTCGGCCAGCCTGTTCCAGAACACCAAGAAGATCTGCGCCTGTGACGGCGTCACCATCTGGGAGGAGCGGGACCGACCCATCGCCGGGAAGGGGCGCCAGAAGAACCCAGAACAGCCCAGCGCCAACCTGTGACCCAACCGTGTCCCCTGCCCCCTGTACCATGTTTCCCAACCTGTGACAGCCCTGTCCCCCATCTCTACCAAACTGTCCCCCATCTGCCCTGCAAAAGCACATGTCATTTCCTCATTTGCAGTCGAGATGGTGAACATGAAGAACAGTCCCCCAAATATTGTTGTGGCTAGGCTGACGGCGTGAAAACGTTATTGTTGTTGAGGCGGGGCATAAGCAACATGCAAGGCCACACACACAAGTGGAGGACGGGAGGCCGCATATTGGAATGCACCCCCCCCCCCCCCCCAATATTCCTCAGTTCGACCCATTCCCAGGATGGTACAGCCAGTAGAATCAGTGCCACCCTGCCTGTGACCCAGCTGTGGTCCCACATCTTTCCCGTCCTGCTGTCCCCTCTGTCCCCTCGGTGATACGTCTACCTAAAAATCGGCTGGTTTAGCTGGTGCTTCAGATTGAAGAAGGTTGTCCCATTTCCGGAAACAAAACCCCTGCACAGCCGAGCAGCAACCAGCCATGACCCTGTTCCTCATCTCCACATGTTCGCTACATCAGATATGCAAAAGTGTCACTCCTGGGCAGTGCTGGACTACAGTCCAGTGCCACATATTCCAAATTGCCTGTTTTTTGCCTGTCTAATTAGGTAATTTGGAATATGTGGCACTGGATTGTAATGTCTTAATCCCATCACCCATCACCGATCCTGGATTCAAAGAATAAAATCAAACCATGACCTTAACTTGATCCAATGATGGGACGACAGAGTTTTTTAATATGCTGAGCCCTGGATTGAGCCCCCCCGCCCCACACACACACCACAATTCCCAGCCTTTGTAAAGTGTCTATTTCTAATCAACAAGATTATTAATCAATCTGATTACTGATCAATCTGATCCATCTCTTTACTTGACTTTGATTGTGTGTGATATTAATTGTGAGAGAGATGTGGGTGTTTATATTGATTGCGAAGATGATTATGTAAGAGTAGCAAGTTCTGTGTTATGTGATGTCAAAACAAAAGATAAACTAGCAAAAGATTATGAAAAGCTAGATCTTGCACTGTTGTGATGGAGTGCGTTTGGGAGTCTGCCTGACATACACCACAGAGTGTCCTGGAGAGTGTAGACTATGCAGTCAGTCAGTATGAGAGGTTTGAAGTTTCCCAAAAGTTTCCATACAGCCTCAAGCTTTGCATTCTTCCCCGTTTGGAGTTTTATATGAGATCCCCCCCACTACCAACACACACACACACACACACACACACACACACACCCCCCCCCTCTCTCTCTCTCTCTCTCTCTCTCTCTCTCTCTCTCTCTCTCTCTCTCTCTCTCTCTCTCTCTCTCTCTCTCTCTCTCTCTCCCACTAAAGGCAGTCATTTTCATTTGAAGAAGGAGGGGGGCAAAATTGTACAAACTGCATTTCTACATGTAGTTCTTGCATTGTGACAATCCTGAATGTGTACGTGTAGTAATCTAGAGGACATGTATGGACTTTGTTTGTGTGATTTGCCTGTAAGAGAGGATAAAAAAGCTATGACGTCAGCTTCCATGTCCATAAGCCAGCTTCATAACTCTTTTGTATGTGCCACCACCATGGGCATTCATTGTTTTAGAAGGAGATGCACTTATTTTCTTCCTTATACCACTTTACTGTGTGCGTGTCTCTTTTTTCCATGTGTGGATTTGTTTGCTTGCTTTGTAAGAGAGGCTAAAATGACTTGTGAGCTTCATTGTCCGTATAACCTCATGTGTGCTGCTCTACACCCCGTTATGCGGATGTAACTGGTCCAAGGAACTCCTGGGGGGAATTGTGAAAGGCATGTGTGCTACAAAGCTAGCTGTAGTTCATAACCAAGTCCAGATGTGTGTTGCCATCCTGACTGATGTAATGAAAACCAAACGTTGGAGGGGAAAGAGTTTTTGTGTCTTTTCTTTCATAATGCAGGTTCCCATTAGTGAATTTAATTTCACTTATGGTGAATATTCCTAAACATTATGAATGTCGGGCTTTTGAGCAAGCATAGATGTTCCAAAGGTTTTGAGAGGTGGCATGTGCCTTACTATAAAGAAGTACAGGGTTGGTTGGCCTGTGGAAATGTATTTTTTTCCCATTATAAGACTGAACAGTGATTATTTATTTAGTAATACAACATCAAATCTGAATTGATTGTCTTGTTTAGTTTTTAATGTACTCAAATTCTCTGTGATTGTATATTTTGCTAATAAACAGTTTCAAACCAGAAAACCATGCAAATGTAGCAATTCATTCCATACAACATTTTGGGTGCTGCATTACGCACGTTTTAAAAGTCTCCAAATGGTCTAGTAGAATAGCATTAATCTTGAAAACCACACCACTGTTTGTCCGGTTAATTAGCGCAATTAGTAACCAGATTAAATATTACTTTTCTAAATGAGATTATCTAAACAGACTGTACCAGCGGTGAGGCGGCGACAGCTGGCTGGACTCTGTGTGTGTGTCGCGACTCAGTCATTTCTCATTGGTAAGGAATGCTTGTCTTTCGAAAGAACGGAAGTGAGCCGACCATTTTGAGAGCCCGCACCGCGTAGGTAAGATGGAAGGTTTTTGTGTTCCTCCCCATTTGTGTCTGTATCCATGCTTTAGCTTGTAATGTCTTAACAAAATGTAAAACAGTCGCAAAGAACCTTACGGGTTATGTGTGTGGCGCACGTTTAAGCTAAAGTAAGGGTTTAATGCGTCGCTACAGCCTTTAGCGAAACGCAAGGGAATCGGGAAGTCATGATACCCCAAATCTTGTTTTTTACTAGATGAGTCATCCAGTTGTTTAACCCGAGAAAAAATCTGTTTGAAATGAATGGCAGAACGTCGCGGATACAACGCGTTTCTGGCTTTATGGTGGATACTCTGTAGCTAGCTATTGTTCCGTGCGCTACGCTGGAAGATGTGACAATTTTAACACATGCTAAGGAAAAAACACTCCCCAACTCTCTTGTTGCTTTACCACATACCCCAGTTAAGCTATGCTGGTCATGTCTCTCCTATCGAGTTGTTGGCGAGAGCAGGATATCAATAGGGCTACCGAGACACCCCATTTTTTGCACACACTCGCTTCTTTTAGGTAGAAACAGCTGGTTTTCAACACGCTCTCCCAGCGCAAGCGGCCGTGCTTTCATGTCATTCACGTTATCCGCCAAATACTGTGCCAATTCATTGTGTCCATTGCCCAGCCACGGACTGAAAGAGGCAACGTGTTTGCTTTCCGTCTGTGGCTGCTGCGTCATCAGATATGCTGGAGAGAGGATGGGTCCGTGCTTATCATGCCATTGTATTGTTTAACTGTGGCAGAACTATCGCTATCTTTGGATCTCTTGGCCTCGAGTCATTGAACTCTGGTCGAGGTTTGGTGTGTGTTGCTTACTGTGCACCGTAAATTAAGTATGTGTAGTGCATCGTTCGTCTTCATTCAGCCCTCCTGTGTGAATTGATAATTAACCCGCACCAAAGAGACAATGGGGATTTCCGTGCAGTTTGGCACTGTTTACATTGGAAGGTATGTGGAAGCTATTCCAGTGGACCTTGGGGAAAACGACCAATATGGTTTCATTTTGTCACTTCTTCCAATAAGGGCATTCCTAGGCAAGACAACAACACTTGTACAGTAGCCTATTGGCCATTTTCAACAAAGCAGCAATATGGCTCAGTGACATGATGGAATATTCCTTGGTTTCAAAATTAATTTCCATTCAGAATCTTTCCACTCTGAATTAGCCTGCTAGTTTTGTCAGTGTTAAATGTTGCTTTTGTTGCTTTTTCCCTTCTCTGCACTGGAGGCTGGTATTTTATGCCATTGATACACTTAGCTATTTATTGATTTCTTTCAAAAAATCCCATTATCTATTTGTTGCCTTCTCAGTCTGACCACAAAACTCATTTGCCCCACTTGTTCACTTGTTTGCTTTTGGACAAAATATCTCCCTGAGGCTGTACACCCTTCCCCCACACCACCACCACCACTTGTGTTGCAAAATTCCTTCTGCATGTCTGATGCTCCCTGCTATGTTTGCTTGAGGACCCCCCCCCACACACACACACCCCTTGCCATCTCGTCTTCTACACTGCTCCTCTTTCAATCTTCCTCAGATGACCTTCCTCATTCCTCGTGTACAGATCAGTTCTTCTACCCCTTTTCTGCCCTCCTTCTTTGGCATTCATCCAGCACAACACTTTTCTCTTGCACTGCTCAGATTTTTGGGCTATTCCCAGTGTATCCTACTTATGTAGTCTTGCCATGTAGCCTCTCTCTGTGTAGTCCTCCTGGCTAACTCACTCATTCTCTCGCTCTCGCTCTCTCTCTCTCTCTCTCTCTCTCTCTCTCTCTCTCTCTCTCTCTCTCTCTCTCTCTCTCTCTCTCTCTCTCTCTCTCTCTCTCTCTGTTTTTTTTTTTTTTTTGCTCTTTCATCCCTTTGTCTCCGTCCCTCTGTCTCATCTTCATCCCTGTCTCACTGAGTCACCCAATTATTAATCAGTAGCAATCCCTCTCACTCCTTGCTCCTCCACCGTTTTCCACCATTCTCTCCTCTCCAGCATCTGAGAGCAGAGCAAGGTCTTGTTGCAGACATATGAAGATCTTCATTCGCTACCTTACCTCTTCTCCAGCTCAACCACTCTCACTCACTCACTCACTCACTCACTCACTCACACTTTTTCGCTCCAACACCCTTTTCCTCCCTCCACATGTCTTCTGGCCCCCTCCCTGTATCTTCCCTGTCTCCTCCCTCCTATCCCCTCAACCTCCTCTCCATCTTGGCGGAGAAGAGTCACACAGTCAGGGTCCTGTTTGGCTAGCTGTGACTCTCTCTCTCCCCCACTCTCTCTTTATTTCCCCCATTCCGCTCCCCATCCTCAGAGTGATTGCGATGAGTCACACGTACTGAATTCAGGCCTACAGAGAACAGTGCCAGTGGCCCGTTCCCGTACCTAATCGCTAACCGAGTGTTGTAGTAGTCACACTGAAAATATGTGCATTCGAGACCCAAAAAGTTGGTTTGCAATATAAAAACTGAAAAATACTTGTTTACGGCAAAGAAGATGTCTGCTGGTTTATCTGGTCACATGTAGTAAATTACACAATTTGGTAGATATGTGGTGGTTCGAAGGTGAGCATTTTAGTTCCAAACGTAACTGGTGCAGGAAACAGACACCAACACTGTTCTTGCTGGCCTGAAAACAGCTGGCGTTAAGCTCCTTGTGCCTGTTGACGTATTTTCGCTCACTCCCTCTTGTTTCTCCTTCCTCCCCTGCCTCTTCCTGGAGTTATGGACAAGGGTCAGATGAGTGTAGCTCTTTCTAATAAAGTGTAGCTCTTTGCTGGCAACCAGGTCTTCTCACTCACTTTCTGCAATAATTTTTTTCACCTCGTTCCTCTCTCGACGTAGAACAGCCCACAAACCGCTTTAGACGGTAACCCAGATGAAAGATGCCTGTGGGATATACCCTGCCCCCTTTCTAACTCTTGTTTTTTTTAAAAACTTTTTTTAAGTATTATTTTTTAAGAAAAATGACACTGGGAAACCCCTTTGTCCCCAAAAGGCTGCTGGACCCTCTCACTCACTCTCACCCACTTATCCATTTGACTATTCTTTTTAACTGAGAGGTGCTTGAGAGGAGTGAAGTGCCCACCATCTTTTTTTTTTTTTTTCCCTTGTCACAAGGTGAAGCTGTTTGTTGGGCAACCTGCCCTCTTTACCAATTTTAGTGAGTCAGTCAGTTATCTTTCTCTTTCTCTCTGTTCACCCCTTCCTCTCCTCCTTCTCGGAGGGATGGAGAAGAGTGAACACACGGTGAGTCGTTGTGGGCAACCTGCCACTGGAAACTGACTCGCACTCTCTCCCGTCCCTCTTCATTTACTCTGCAACCGCTTTCTCCCTGTTCCTCTCATCCTTTCTCACTGAATCCCTCTTCCCCATTGTTCCCACATCATTCCCTCTCTCTTTCCCCTCCTCCTCAGAGCAATTTAGAAGAGTCACAAGGTGAAGCTCTTTGTGGGCAATCTTCCCCCTTAACTATTAGTCAGTCAATCAGCCAGCCAATCAGTCTCTCTGTTTCTCTCCCTTTCCCTCTGTTCACCCTTTCCTCTCCTCCTCTGGGCACTCAGTCACTCTTTCTCTCTCTCTCTCTCTCTCTCTTTTCCCCTCCTCCTCAGAGCGGCGTTTGAGAACAGTCACATGGTGGAGATGTTTGTGGGCAACCTGCTGTTGGACACTCACTCACTCTCTCATTCATCTCAACTCATTCACTCACCTTTTCTTCCTTGCTCCATCATTTTAACTCAATCTCTCTCTCTCTCTCCCCTTGTGCTCCCCTTCTCCTCCCCCTTCAGAGTGATGGAGAAGAGTCACACGGTGAAGCTCTTTGTGGGCAACCTGCCCCTGGACACCAGCCAGGAGGAGCTGTCGGCTATCTTCGAGTCGTACGGCCAGGTGGTGAGCTGCAGCGTGCTGCGCCAGTTCGCCTTTGTGCACCTGGCGGGCCAGGGCGCTGCAGAGCGCGCCATCCGCGAGCTCAATGGCCGTGAGTTCCGCGGCCGGAACCTGGTGGTGGAGGAGTCGCGGGGTCGGCCGCTGCACTCCACCAAGGTGTTCGTGGGGAACCTTAGCGGCATGTGCACCACCGAGGACCTGCAGGAGCTCTTTCAGACCTTCGGGAAAGTTCTAGAATGCGACAAAGTGAAAGGTGAGGACCGATGGTAGACGCTACCAGACTTGTTAGTTTTCTGGTGCATTTCAGAATTAAACTCCAAAGAATCTCATTCATTCAGGTGATGGTTTTTACAGTGCAACCTTCAGAGGTAATTGGTTAGGTTTAATTATTTAAAGAATGTATTTTCAGTCCTTCAGGAAAGTTCTGGAGGGTGAGGAGGTAAAACGTGATGACCATTTGGAAGCTGGTAATTTAGTTCATTCATTTATGCCTTTTATTAGAACTTGGCACAAAAATCTGCTGGGTAGAAAAATGTGCAGAAAGATTTAAAAATGATTTAAATGACTTGCAGAAGCTATATCAAGGTACTGGAATGCAAACACAAAATGTAAGGTAATGACGAATCACACTATTGAGCAGGAAACTTTTTTTTGTTCATTAGTACGTTTTAGAGGAAACAAACAGCAGGATGTAAAGATGCCATGTATTAGCTGGGTTGTCACAGTAGGGCTAGGCAATATCAGGTTGTTAAACCAGACCCTTGTAGGACATTTTTGTTTTACTCAGAGGTGAAAGGTTAGAACTCAGGTTAGATCAGACCTGTTGGAGAAGAATGTTAGCTTGTTTGCTTTGGTCTGTGGGAATTCTCATTTGTCCATGTCACATTAATCAAATGGCCTATCTCCCCAAACAGAACAGGTATCCAGGTGTTCACAATATGGTGATTTGTTTGTTTTGTAAGGGCTATGGGACTTTTGTACAGTAACTGTGAAACAGATGAATGACAACCCTTCACAGAAGAGTCTAATTCCGTCAGAGCATGGTAGTCAAAGGAGCTACATTGTTGGCAACTGGAGTGCCTCTAAAATTCCATACTTGTTGCATTTATGACGACCGTGACCCAGATGAATTACAGTCTTGCAGTCTTATCTGATCTGAATGGAAAAGAAACATCATATCATTAAAGGGACCCAGAAAACGCAAATCCCTCGTCCCCTGTTAACCGTTGGCATTAAGCATGCTTCTGATAACTCTGAAGTGGGTTTAGGATACGCATGTAAAGGGGAAAAGTAGGTTAGGAAAACCTTACATTCTTACATATTTGTTCAAGGTAGCTTTGTTGCCGGAGTGGAAGAGTAAGTGAAAGCTGAGGACTTGTGGAAACAGAGGGGTCAGGTTGGGTTAGGTTGCGTCAAATTAGGCTGCGCTGGGTTGGGATGGGTTATGGTGTGGTTTGCCACTGTACATACTTTGCAGTGTTTCCCACAGGAATTTGTAAGGTTGTTTAAATTAAGGTGGTGGTTTTGTGGGTCGATGCAGGGTTATGGTTGAGAAGTATTTCATGCCAGATTTACAGTTATTTATTTCTTTTTCTTCAAGTTAGTATTTGGCTGGCTGTAGGGTTATGGAATGTGTCATGTATTTCAAGTCTTTTTTTGGCTTCAAGTTAGCTTTTCATTTGCATTGGCATGCATTAATTTATTGCCATTCCATTACCCAATGTTAGACCCCCTATTCTAATTTTAAACTCAGTTACGTATAGAGGAATGTGTTGTGAAAATGCCCGCCACAGCCATAAACCATTGAGGGGAAAGACACTGAGTTTATCTGTCCTGGTTTTCCTCAACAAAGACGTACAGTAGGAGCCTTCTCTCTCTTAAAAAAAAAAAAATATGACGTAATAAGATCAAGACGGAAGGAATGCATTGTTGAAGTGGTCAGCCAGAACTATAAAAGCATGGAGAGAAACAGTTTATCTCTCTTAGTATTTCTCATTGGGGTTGTTTGGACCTTCCTCCAACACTTAAAAGAAGTTGATTATGATTACTGAAATGGCTCTTCATCAGTAGTTTTCAAATTAAAGTTGACAGAAATATCAGCAAAACCATACGCCATTGGAAAATTGTCAGTCTCTCCAGCTATGTCTCACCTGAACCTTTCTCCAAAACTAACATGGTCTCAACAGACTTATGTTGCACACCAACACTCTTTTTTGTTTTTTTCGACCAATGGAACAAATGACTGACGAAAATTAGTGTTTTATAGTTTCATGCTCCAGACTTTAAAAAAAGAAGTAGGTTAAGATGGAAGGAATGGGTCATTAAAAGTAGGCAGCCGGGACCATAACACTTCCATCTTCACACTATCTTTACCCATTGGGATATTCGCTTTCACATCACACAAATCAGTTGATCATGTTCAGCGTGACTCACATTTCACGCACAAGTGCATACATGCATTTTACAGCATTAGCATAAAAATCCACATACATTTACACATGTACTTCTTGCCTCTACATACATCCAAAACTTTGCACTTCGTTCTTGGTGTTAATCAATAATAAAAAGATGTGGACCTTTCTTCACAACAAGAAGGATCGTGACATTACAGTAGCCAACCACAACCATGAAACACTGGGAGGAAAGACTGCTATCTCCACCCTATCTATTTGTGCTTTATTTGATCTCTCCTGGTGTTTCTCATTGGTGAAAATGTGGACGCTTCTCCAAAACAACAAGAGGAAGATTAAGACAGCTGAGATGACTGACTGGTTGTCAGTAGGGCAGACGGGCGAAACATCCTGCCGTTGCCCTCGGCGATAACAGGGCCAAGTAAATCATTGAAGGGCCTTCCTTGTATGATAGAGGACACATGTTAGGCCTACGCCACAGCATGTCGACCTTGAGAACATTCTGGAACACACACTTTCATTTTATTAACTTGTGTGTGTGTGTTGTACACTTTTTTCCCTCCCTGTCTCTCTTCCTTACTCTCATGGGAACGAGTTATCGCAATGTTTTTGAGTCGATTCAGGTCCTAATTCAAGGTTCAACATAGCATTTGGTTTTTTTGGTCGGAATTTATGACCTATCCCCAATTCCCCTCTCAAATCACACAGGCACACACACACACACACACACACACACACACACACACACACACACACACACACACACACACACACGGTGCTTGTAAGCAAAATCCTTGCTTACACTTGCCCGCAGTGCAAGAGGTGGTGTAATGCTCTACCCCTTGTTAAGTGTCAGGAGAATGCTGCCAAAAATAAACAGGAGAGGAGATCCCCCCCCCTTCATCTCGCTATCTCTCCCCTCCCAATCCTTGGCTTTAGCCTCCCCTTACCCTCAGAGGAGTAGAGGGGGGGGTATTGGGGTGGGGGTAGAGCTTCTTAAAACGTGGAGCCCCCCACCACACACACTCTGTGTGCCCCATCCATCAGGACACGCTCAACACCCCTCCCTTACTGGCACGCACGCACGCACACACACACACACACACACACTTTCGCACGCATGCACACACGCGCGCGCGCACACGCACGCACACGCACATCTGTGACTATCTGTTTCTCTATCTCTCTCTGTACACACTCACACCCACTCAATCTCATCTTTGACGTACACACACACTCTCACATTCTCTCACACACACTCACATTCTCTCTGCCTGTCTGTCTGTCTGTCTGTCTGTCAACACACACACACATGGACTCCTTTCTCTCTCTCTTTCTCTCTCTCTCTCTCTCTCTCTCTCTCTCTCTCTCTCTCTGTCTCTCTGTCTCCTCACAGACACACTCGCTCACTCTGTATCTTTATCTGTGTGTCTGTGTGACAGGGAGAGACAGAGACAGACATATGCTCAATACCATCATCCTCTCTTTCTGTCCCACTGCTTACTCACTGTGCCTAAAGTGAAACTTCCATCATGCTCTGCAAATGAGTCCCCTGAGGGTGGGATTGGCCTGGGATGGATGGATGGATGGGGAGTGCAGTCAGAGGGCTGGCGGGGGTGGAGAGGAAAGGTTCAGGCCGGGGGATCGGATTTGGGAATTAGTGAGCCTCCAATGCCAGTCAAGGCCTCGGGGCAGAGGATGGCATTCTTGCTTGGAACTCGGGGGACGTCAGGGGGCTGTGTTGGTCAGGGGAGGTGTGTGTGTGTCTGTGTGTCTGTCTGTGTCTGTCTGTGTCTGTCTGTGTGTGTTTGGCAGACTATAGGAGTGTTAGTGTCTGGAGGATGGGTCTGTGTGTTGGACAGTAGGTTTGTTAAGATTGTGTGTGTGTGTGACGTACAGTAGGAGTGTGTCGACAGTGTATGTCTGTGTGTGTTGGGATGTTGTGTGTGTGTGTGTGTGGTTCGGGATGGGTCCGCTGTGTGGTAGTCAGCCTGTCTCTTATGAGTTGAGTGAGGGAGGTCTCTATAAAAAGCCGGGCCAGTGGACAGCTGAAGCAAGGCCAGACACCACCAAGTCCTCACCTCGCCACCCAGTATAGCTTTCTCTGTAGTCGGTCACTCTAGAAGGGATCTTCCTCCCCCCAGGCACATTTCTCAACACGGCCAGCCAAGCAGTGCTGGTGGTGGCTGTTGGTCTTGGCCTTCAGCATAACTTGGCTTTTCTTTCTCTGTAGGTGCAAGAAAAGTACTTTCTTCCCAGCCTACATAATGGGTATAATGAGCAGGGCTTTTAAATTATTTTTTCATCACCAGTCAAAATGGCTAGTGGATGTTAATATTACTTGCCAAACACACACTCACTATTGGGTCAGAGGGGCTAGTAAGTTGGTCTTTTCTACCAGCCAAACTGAAATTTCACCAGCATTTGGCTGGTTGGCTGGTGTTAATTTAGAGCCCTGATAATAAGCATCAAGGTTTTTAATGGCAAAATGCCCTTTGAGGAACTACACTACGTGCACTGTGTCATCTATGTATGATATGAGTAAGATGACTGACCAAAGTGTCAGTCAAAAAAAAAGGTGATTAAAGCGATTTGTCTGTATGAGCAGTGGTATTTTGTTTCTGGAGGATAACTAGGATTCATGAGAAGAGAAAATGCTTTGAGAACATGGTGAAATGGGAAAGCAATGACAACGTTGGCAGAATATTATCAGCACCGCATATTCTCACTGCAATGATGACGTCTGGGGAGAAGTGCTGTGCAGCACTGTAAATTATCACTTGAGCCACTGATACTGTGAATGGTGTATTGGGTTATCTTAGGAGCCTGTAACAGTCTTCAGTAGGAGTGTACAATTGGTCCTGATGGTAACGTATCACTTACGATCACACATTATGTGATTTGGACATCAACCAAAGTAAAGAGTTTGCGATGTGAGGTAACACAAAGTTCGAAAGTGAAGAGGACTGTGGAGAATTCCAGAAGTTCTGGGGGGAACGGCATGGCAAGCCGGACTATAGCATCAAGTGTATGGCCTGGGTTTGCATCATTGCCGACTGCGTTGTCATTGTGCTAAGCTCATCCCTTATGACAGTGATGCACAGATTCAAAAGTAGACAACAGCATCGTAATAGATAGTAACAGGCCAGATTCAGGCCCAGCTACAATTATCCACTAAGGTGCGAGGCTACACCAACCCACCAAAACCGGGCAAAAAACAAATTCTGCTGGCAGGGTTGGTCTAGTTTATTAGGCTACTGGGGGGAAATGGACTCCCCAAAAGGGTTAAAGAACTTTAAACAACGTTATCATGTTCCCCAGTGAGGCCTTTAGCTGCCTAGTAACTGATTGCTGTTAAGATTAGCACAAGGGCTTGTGTAAACAGTCTCACTTTGCAACACAATACGAAAGTATCTTGTGGTGTTTACCAAAAGCTCAATCATGGGGGCTGTAACCTTTTGGAGATAGCTTTGTGTTAAAGAGCAGCTTTGCTTTTTTCCTTACCCCAGGGACAGCCATGGTTGTGCAACTTTCTGGTCCCATACAGCAAATTACAAGATGTGTGTTAGTGATATATAAATTAAGAGTGGTTTCTTCAAAGTCGGTCAGAGTGGCAGAGTGGGGAAGTGTATGTAGACCAGAGAACGCCTCTAATGTCCTAAATATTCTGTGCAGTGGTGAACCACATTTCATGGCCCATATTTGTGACGATATCATCAACCCAAACCAACCCAACCCCACCAAACAAAACTTGTTCTTTCAGGAGATAACGAATCGCGACATGTTGTTTTAGATGGTGTGGTTGTAAGTTTCAGCGGCACCCTTGGTGGGTGTCAAGGCTAGGCGGCTACTTTAAGCAAGTAGTCCAGGAGTGGCTTCGGGTTTCTCGTCCTCGGTGGAAGTCAGGTCAGGGAGATGACAGACAGACGGCCACTCCACAGACACGGAACAGCTGTCTGGGGAGGGAGACACCTGGCACTTTCCCCTTGAAGTCACTCATGGAGGTCGCAGAATCTCGACATTAACAGGGCTGTTTCTTCTTTTTTTGTAACTGCCTGGCTGGCCATTGACTGACTTGAGGCTTTTAAATGGTGTCATTTTTGTGATGGAATGTGACTGGACAGTTCATTTTGGGTCTCGAATGCTTTCCGCTATGTAGACGTTTGTCTGTTGTCTGAGGAGGGAGACACCTGGCACTTCCACCTTGAAATCACTCATGGAGGTCGCAGAAGAGCCATCCTGACCTTAACATGGCTGGTTTTTCTCTTATTTAACTGCTCGACTGGCCATTGGCTGACTTTAGGCTTTTAAATGGTGTCCTTTTTCAAATTGTTGGGGGCTTTTTTGCCTTTATTTGACATGACAGTAAAGGTAATGACAGGAAGTGAATGGGAAGAGAGAAACGGCAGGGAAGGGTCGGCAAAGGACCCAGGCTGGAAATCGAACCCGGGTCGGCCGCATAGCGAATGAGTGCCCTACCATTTGCACCATGGTAGGGTCATTTTTGTCTAGATGACTAGCAAGTCTAGCTGGAATGTCAACAGGCAATACATTTTGGGTGTAGAATGCTTTCCGCTACGCAGACATTTGTCTGGGGAGACACCTGGCACTTTATCCTTGAAGCCAGTCGTGTAGGTCACAGGCTGTGTGACTCACAGCCATCCTGACATAAATAGGGATTTTTTATTTTTTTAAACGCCAGGCCATTGGCAGACTCTGCACTTTTAAATGATGACATTTTTGTACTAGATGGAATGTCAATGGGCTACACGAGAGGGGTGTAGAATGCTTTCAGCTATGTCGACATTTGTCAGTTGCCTGGGGAACGAGTCACCTGTCCCTTTCCCCTTGAGGTCACTCATGTAGGTCACAGAGCCATCTTGACATAAGCAGGGTTGGCGGTTTTTTTCCCTCCTGGCTGGCAATTTGCTGGCTGAATGCAATGCATTCTGGGTTTTAAATTACGCTGACATTTTTTTGACGGACAACATGAGCGCATTCAAGTTTGTAAAGAATGGTTTCCGCTATGTAGATTTTGTCGCGGTGGTCCACCGTAGCTTACTTTTAATCCTCCTCAACTCCCTCAGAATATTCCAGCATAATATGACTAAATATAATTGATTTATTCCTTAATTCTACTAAAGCCTAACGCCTCAGCACAAAGACTTTTATTCGCCTACAGATACATTTCCGCTCCGCAAGTCTGTGTTTGGGCGTAGGACTTGGTTTGTTCCTGTTTTCTATTAAAGCCTATATAAAGTCACCAGGACACTTTTGTTAAAAAAAACTAATAAAAAAAATCTGAGTGCCCCTTGAGCCCTGGTCCTCCACTATGCATCTTCAAGGAAATCCTTGTGGAAATGCTTTATTGTGACATCTGTTCCAATTTTTTTTTTTTAAATCTTGCCCAGAATGCATTGCTATGAATCAGCCACTGACCAACACACTGATCAGCTGCCAAGGGGTCAAGAAGAGTCAGGGGCCCCAAAATTTCAAAGGGGTCGGCAGAGGCCCATGGTATGGAGTTTGGTGCCCAAAATAAGGTTCTTTCAGTAGGCCCCTGCAATTTGCAGCGACACCACTGGCCAACCATACCATTTCCAACAAGCCTAATTTCAGAGCTGCTTTTGCCTGAGAGGGATGGCAGGCTTAGTTATCGAGTCTTAATCAAGATACTCCTGTTCTCCCCATTCTACTGGTTTTGTTTAAGAATTGGCGCCTTTGGGCCCTTCTGTGGCCATCCGGTAGGGCACTCGCCTGCCATGCGGCTGACCCGGGTTCGATTCCCGGCCCGGGTCACCTGCCGACTTCTCCCCATCTCTCTCCCCATTCGCTTCCTGTCCACCTCTGAAACTGTCCTGTCATCAATAAAGTTGTAAAAGACCAAAATATATCTTTAAAAAATAAAATAAATAAACTCTTGGCGCTAATGATCCACTGACTGCAGTTCTCTGAATAAGCTAGAAAGCTAATTCAGACGCTTTCCATTTTAGTCAGTTTAGTCAACAGGACACTCCCATCGCTTTTTAAAAACCAGCCCATGTTTTAGATAGGGTCCTCCAAAGCAAGTAATCTAATTTTAGTGGGATGTATAACCCCAAAGGCCTTTGAAATTGAGCTGTAATGACTTGATGGTTTCAATGTGCCAGTTTACTGATTGACAACAAATAATTCGATTTTTGTCGCCCAATAGCACAGAATGTTGAGCTAATGATTTTTTTTAAATGGGCATGTGAATCAGTGTTAGCTAGCTGATTAGTTGTTTTAAGATGTTTGAAATGCCTTGGCATCATCCGTCATCATTCGACAAGTACAAGTACATGTACAAGTACATGACTAGCTAATGCTCATTTTTAACTTTCAAAACTATTTAAAGTATTAGTATTTTCAAGGTGTTGTTGGTGTGTAAAACCAGTGTATTACCACATCCTATACTCTGTTATGTCAGATAAAGATGTATAATTAAATGCTCTCAAGTAGAAATTACTGTCCGTTGGTAAAAAAATGTATTATGCACATTTACATGATCGATACAAGAACCTCATCGTGCACCTTAAAAATATGCTGTGTCGTCATGACGATTGAGATGTCTCGCATGTATACGATGGTGGACTTCTCTCATGCATTTATTCATTGTTTCCCCCTTGCCATGTGGGCCAGGCTAACTTCTCTAAAACTGTGCAGCACAGACATGGAGATGCCCCTCATGCATGATAGGGTTGGGAATTACATTTGATTTATTAAAGGGACACTGTGCAGGAAATGGTCAAAAAAGGTACTGCAACTATGCTGCTCATTGAAACTGGGCTGCCTATTGCCAAATTTGATCTTTACATGAAAGTTTACCAAGTAATAAACACATATTTTCTAGTACGATCCAAGTACAGTCATTTTTGCAGCTAAAAATAGCTATTTTTGGAAATTCAAAATGGCGGACCATGGAGAAGATCCCCCTTTTCATGTATGAAAAGTGCAATTTTTCCAGTCACAATGAATACTTAGAATTTGATGGAGGTGGTCAGTATTCATGAAAAAGGTAACATTAGTGAATGGGCAGCATGAATTTTGGAAATAAATAACGAAATATCTCACACAGTGTCCCTTTAAGCATATAACAAATTATTATTATTGCTGTCTACCACCCTGCCCCCTTCAAGGTGTGGGTTGATCTAACCCTTGGTATTGCATACTGTGCTTATTAGCAGCCAGGGAGATGTTGAGATCTCTCATGCATGCAGGGGACTGTGGTATATTTTATGTGTTCGTTAATTAGATAGTTAATGTATGAATACTGTCCTCCACCTCCCCCTCCCTGTATGGGTGTGCGCTCACCCTCTGGCAGGGAGACGTGGAGGTGTGTTCTTTGTGCATGCGGGGGGCGGTGGTTATACTTTAGTTATTATAGTTGTTACAATGTGGTGATGTATGATTACTGTCCCCCACCCTGTGTGGGTCGGGCGCTCCATGGTTTAACCTTGTGGTTATTGACAGTCAGGGAGATATGGAGGCGTGTATTGTTCATGCATGCTGGGGGTGGTGGCTCAATATTGTCCCCTGTAGAAAGAGTAGAAGTCTGCACACTGCTGCTCCGCTGTGATGGTTTATTCAACGTACAACGTTTCATGATGCCATGTGTGACAAAGATGCAGCTCGGCCGAAACGCTGTATGTCTTGAATAAACCTTCAAAGCGGAGCTGCAGTTTGCGGACTTTTACTTTTTTTCTATTGTCAGATACGCCTTTGTCTTGCACCTGGCCTCAGCGAGGTGGGATGTAGATACTTAAACTACATCTGATATTTATTGTTTTTTGCCACCGCCCCCTACCGTGGTAGGTAGAGTACGTATATATGAAGATGTGTAGCGTAGCGAGATGGATGTGGAGTGTGTTCTTCATTGCATGCTGGGGGTGGTGGTTATATTCTTGATTTGTTATTATTATTAATTTCCCCCACCGCCCCCTCTGCCGTGTGGGTCGGTCTAACCCTTGGTCTTATACCCCTCCTCCCCTGCGCTCACTGACAGCCAGGCTCTCGTCCTCCACAGGCTACGCCTTTGTGCACATGGAGAACAAGGAGGACGCGCTGAAGGCCATCGAGGCGCTGCACGGCACCTCTTTCAAGGTAGGCCACACACGCACGCACACACACACACACACACACACACACACACACACACACACACACACACACACACACACACAGACCTATCTATACATACATAAATCCAGGCACTGCATGGCATCTCCCACTACTCACTGATCAACTGATCACATGCCGGCAACTCAATCCATTAAGGCATGTAGACATGATCAAGAAATGGTCAAAACAAACTGCTGCAGTTCAAAACAAGCATTAGAACAAGGGTAGCCTAAGTGCATTTGAACGTTGCATGGTTGTTGGTGCCAGATGGGCTGGTTTCAGAAACTGCTCTTGTACTGCAATATCTGTGCAGAATTATGTCTAGGGTTAACAGAGAATAGTCTGAACATATCCAGTGAGCTGCGGTTTTGTGGGAGAAATGGCTGATTTAAGCTGATGTGTAAAATAATCACTCGTTACAAATGAGGTATGCAGAAGAGCATCTCTGAATGCAGAGCACATTCAACCTTCAGTCAGATGGGCTACTACAGCAGCAGAAAACCACACAGAGTGTCAGAGTGAGAACATGAAACTGAGCCTACAAATCACACAGGCTAACCAAATGGATAGCAATGTTCACTCATGCTGGATAGCAATTGAATGCCAGAATGCAGCATACTTACAATGTAATGCTGCCTCTTGGGCTCATTATCTGTGTGATTTTACGACAAATGGCTTTTTTCACTCCTAAACTAGGGTAAGTGTGTGGACTTTTGTTTTGCACACCCCTACCAGTTTTTCTCAGTTCGACTGTTCAGACTTTGTACTACAAATGTAATTAGTACATGGTTATGGCTAGTCCAGACTAGGAGATCACTTGGCTGCACATCAAATCTACCTTAAGGTACATATGAAAGAAATCTAATCTTAAAAATAGAATCCTGTGTGGAGAAATGGACAAAAGTGAATTATTTACATTGCTGTGACTAATTGAACATGACATTTTTTTGACCATCTTTTACCGCACCCTTACCCAGACTGTGTGTTGTTTAATTATGTCTGGGTTTCTTTCATCTTTCTTCCCTTTTATAGTGAGAAAAAACATATACAGCTCCAGGCCTTTTTATTAGAATACCATGAAAAAGTTGATTTATTTCCATAATTCCATCAATAATGTTAAACTGTCGTGGATTGTAGATTCATGGCCCAGTTTTTTAACTATTCCAATCATAATTTTTTTTCTTTTTATATACGTTGGCCTTCCAGCTCAAAAAACCCATGAATTGGGGAATTCGCATTATTAGAATATTGTTATAAAATCACATTTTTCTTCATCAAAATTCGGGTCACATTAAATCAGTTGAAATTTGGTACTTTCTACATAACATGCAATGGTCAATACTTGGTTAGGACATTCTCTGTCTTCATAATGGCCATGATACGTTTAACATTGAAGTCAATGGCAAAAACAGTGCATGGGAGTTATGGAAGCCCAGATATCCTTTATGCTTTGCTGTCAGCTGTTCTTGTTTGTTGACCTGGTACCCCACACTTCACTCTTCAATATACCCTGTAGATTTCCATGCCACGTTTTGGCGCTAACTCACCAGTTTAATTCTAAATAACCAGAAATGAAACCCCATTGAAAATGAATGGGGTTTAATTTCTGTTGAGTTAGAATTAAACTGGTGAGTTAACACCAAAACGTGGCATGGAAATCTTCGGGTATATTGAAGAGGGAAGTGTGGGGCACCAGGTCAACAAACAAGAACAGCTGACAGCAAAGCATCAAGGATATCTGGGCTTCCATAACTCCCATGCACTGTTTTTGCCATTGACTTCAATGTTAAACGCATCATGGCCATTATGAAGACAGAGAATGTCCTAACTAAGTATTGACCATTGCATGTTATGTAGAAAGTACCAAATTTCAACTGATTTAATGTGACCCGAATTTTGATGAAGAAAAATGTGATTTTATAACAATATTCTAATAATGCGAATTCCCCAATTCATGGGTTTTTTGAGCTGGAAGGCCAACGTATATAAAAAGAAAAAAAATAATGATTGGAATAGTTAAAAAACTGGGCCATGAATCTACAATCCATGACAGTTTAACATTATTGATGGAATTATGGAAATAAATCAACTTTTTCATGGTATTCTAATAAAAAGGCCTGGAGCTGTACAATATCATTAAAAAAGAAAGTAATCTAATGTAATCTAATCTTGTCTTCAAGGGCCGCCCGCTGTCCGTGGAGCTTTCCAAGGTGCAGCCCAACAAGCAGGCACCCACCGGCAAGATCCCCTGCGTCAGCTGTGGCAAACAGGGCCACTATGCTGGCGAGTGCCCCGCCGGCAAGGCCTCCTCCCTGGAGCAGTACCAGAGCCAGGCGGCAGTCTTAGCCGCCGCTGCTGCCGCCGCAGCCGGCCTGCCGCTACAAGTCCAACAGAGCGTTCATAACTCCGTATATAACACGTCGACGCTGGACCCCACGTACGCCGCGCTGACGGGGCTCACAGCGGGCACCAGCGCCCGGGCGGCCGCAGCGGCAGAAGGTAGCGCCCTGGCGCCCGCTGTGTACGGAGCCCTGGCGAGCCAAGTCTACGGCAGCGTGCCTAACGCCCTCTATGGCTCGGTAGCCAATCAAGCCGCGGCCGCCGCCACCTTAAACCACGCCCTCAACCCCGCTGCCGGCGCAGCCGCCCAGCTGTACGGCTCCGTCAGCCCAGCGCTGGCATACGGACAGATGACCAGCGGGGCCGCGTTGGCATCCGCTGCTGCCGCCGCCGGGTACGGGCACCAAGTCTACGCAAGTCCCATGGGCAACCCGGTGTTCCTCGCCGCCCCCGGCATGGAGATGTCAGCCGCCGCCGCGTCAGTCAACCCGGCGTACACCATGGCGCCCACACTGTACACCACCTCGCCGGCCTACGCGGCGTTGGGCGCGGCCGACCCCAGTGCCCTGCTGGAGGCGGCGCGGGCACACTACCTGGCGCAGGGCCAGCAGCAGATGCTGGAGCAGCACGGAGGGGGCAAGGCGGAGAGGGACCGCAGCCCGCTCAGGAGGGCGGCCGCCCCGCTGCTGCCCGACCCCGTCATGAAGCCCTTCATGTACCACCACCAGCGGGCCAAGAGGCGGGCGCTGCTGCCCACGCCCGCAGGACGAGCCGCCGAGGAGGCCGCGCAACAAGAGGAGGACGCCATGGCCAGGTAAGGGGCTCCGCTCCCCATGCCCATCACACACACCTCCTGTGTTTGGTCTAATATCGCATAATTAAGGGTAAGGTGCTACTACAGAATAGTATATGTAAGCATTATAATGGTAGTGCATAAGTAGCATTTATTAGTAGCAAAAGGACACGGACACACTTAAGTTACGTGTCACACAATAAAGTGGTACAGTGCCATTTTTGGAAATCCGCTCATATTAATCCTCCCCTTGAGTTAAATGATTGAGTTTTACCTTTCTCCTGTACTTCCAGCCGTTCTCCAATTATGACACTGCAAATTTTACCTCCTTGCCGCCAGCTGATCTCATAGAATTCAGTGTTCATTGCTAGCATGGAGGTAAAATGTGTACTGCCATTCTCGGAGAACGATTGAAACTACAGGAGAAAGGTAAAACATTTAACTTAGTCATACTGTCCCATTTTTGGAAATAAGTTTATTTTACACCTCTCCTTGAGTTAAATGATTGGGTTGTACCTTTCTCCTGTACTTCCAAATGCATTATTTATTTAATTTATGTGTCATATGGGGAAGCAATTGAAGTTAGATGAGGTTTAGAGTCCTAATTGGTAGTGCAGCATGTACTTGTGGTAGGTATTAGTAATTTGTAGAGCACGGAATCTTGTGCTTTAACTTCAAAACTCTATTTCTTTCACCTACCTACTGGCCAGCCAGACTCTATAAAATGAATTTCACATCCATGAGCAAATGAACCACATAAGCTAGTATTTACAGCACGACAAGCAATACACAGTCTCTGAGAAGGCCTGCATTGCTCACAGTATCCATAACAGAGAGCAGAAAGCCATTACATAATTAAACTCATACATAAAACACAAGCATGTCTGTTATATTAATAAATGACATCATAAGAGGCATCTGTTCCTCCGTCGGCTGAAATCCCTCATTTCAGTTACACGAGAAGCCTTAAGACAATTTATACTTGCCATGCATAACAGATGGGACTGAAAAAAGGATGATCCGTGCAGTTGAGGATAGTGTCATTAGTTTGAGACAAATTGAAATGTTACCCTGTCACTGTCCTGTAAAAAAAGAAATGCCTCATGAATAGCTAAAAAGACATACATGATGAAATGTGTAAATGTCAACACTTGACAGCTGTGAGTCAGTGATTGGCATTAAGACAGTGCCCCCTGCTGGTCACTTTGCTGTCTCTGGAGATGGTCTCAGAGAAAACATTTGTGATATTTGTGCACTATGTAGGACTATCTTTTGAATAGAATTTCATCCTGCCAGACGACAAACCTTGTATGCTAAGATACTATTGTTTTAAATACTTCTTCTTGATTATTGTTTTAAATACGTTAACATGTATGTCATTTCCACATACCATATTGTTTAGTTTGTTTGCCAAGCCGTGTTGACACATCTATGTCTGTAGGGCAGTGTAAGTGTTTGAGAGCATAATATGGCCCTGTAAAGCCATCAAACACTTTTTTGGTGTTGCCCATTGTAGCTTGTAACTCTGTCAATGAAGGTTTAACAAACATTGAATGTCATAATAACACTCAACTATTCCTAGTAAGTAAACTTGCCGTAGACATGAGCAAAACCTATGATCCCTGTAATTAACTTTAAAATCATGTGCCTTTGTTTCGATGTAATTGTGAGTAGGTTATTTATTCTATTTGAATAGGGCAGTGCTGACCATACTGAAGTATTGTCTACAGATCAAGTTTCATCATTGGGCCATTACATACTGAGTCAGGCTGGCCCCCTAGTGGTCCTAACTGGTGCTACATGGCTTGTTGATAAATTATGTGCGTTTGTTTGCTACTGTTGATGGGGGCAATATTCACATGGGGGAAAAAGTGTCTCATTCAAATGTCTAAGAACCCATGTTCATACCACCTTTTTTCTCTGTATATGTCTGTATGTCTGCATGTCTGTGTTGTTTTGTGTCTATATATGTGTATCCATTTGTTGTGTATGTCTGGTAATTTGTGTCATTGTGTCTGTGTGCACAACTGTGTGTGCTTGCTTCTGTCTGTCTGTCTGTGTGTGTGTTTCTGTGTGTGTTGTGTATTTGTGTGCATGTATATGTGTGTTGGGGTGTGTGTGTGTGGATGTGTTTCTGTGTCTGCATGGATGCATGTGTGTGTGCATCCATGAATGGATGGACGAATGGTTTCTCTCTCCCTTTCTCCCCCTCCTCCCTTTCTCTTCCTCCCCCTCCTCCCTTCTTCTCTCTCTCCCCCATCTTCCTCCCTCTCTCTCTCTCCGCCTCCATCCTCTTGTCCTCCCCAGGTACTACAGTGAGTACTACCAGCAGTTGCAGCAGTACCCACAGTATCAGTACGCCGCTGCCTACCCGCCCCCGGGCGCGTTGGCCGCCATGCAGGGCCTGACCGCCATCCCGGCCACCGCCATCCCGGCGGCGGCCGCCGCAGCCCACGCGCAAGTCGCCGCCGCCGCAGCGCACCACGCCCACGCCAACGTCGCCATGCCCGCGGTGCCGACGCCAGCCGCTGCAGCCCACGCAGCCCACCACGCCGTGGCCACCCTGGACGCAGCCCTCAGGCCAGTGCCGCTGCCCCCTCCTCCTCCCCCTCCGCCCTCCCCTCCCCCCGTTGTCTCTGCCCCCACCCCTCCTGTTGTCGCCTCTGCCGCCGCCGTCGCTGCCATGGCCCCCCACCACCAGTTCCACCCCGCCCACCACCACCACCACCACCCGCACCACCACGCCCACCACCACGGCCACGGCCGCCTGTACGAGCCACAGCCGCCGCCGTCGCTGCCGCCTCCCCCCGCAGCCGCGCCCCAGGCCACCGCCCCGCAAGGCGCCCGCAAGGACGCCATGCTGCGCACGCTGCACACGCCCGAGACCCCCTACCGATAGTTTACCTCCTACCCCTTCGAATCTAAGTCGACCCCCGTTTTAGAAATCTCCAAATTCTCCGAACCCCCACAGTTTACCTATAGATCTTCCTTCTACCTTTACCTCACTCTCCTTTCAAATATCCAATCCCACCTTTACTTGGACCCCCTAGTGATGGTTAACTTCCTGAACCTTCTTGACCCCCAACACCCCCCCCCCCCCCCACACACACACACACACACACACACACACATATCTCTCCAACGCTCCAATTCTGCCTTTATTTTGACCCCCTACCAATAGTTAACTATCCATGCAAACCGACTTAAAACCCCTCCATCTAAATCTCGAATCCGACTTCTTGATCGCGTATCCCCAATCCCTACCTAATTATTTTGACCCCCTTCCCATAGTCTACCCCCTCTCCGCGAAACCCCAATCTTAACTGTCATTTTGACCCTATATCGTAAGGTCACCCTCATGAACCCCTTATCCTCTACCAAACCCTCAATCCTCCCTTTTTAATTTGACCCCCACTGATCTTTTTCCTCTCAATTCCTCAAAATGTTGACCCTTTACAAATAGGTTGTCCTTCCTTTCCTCTCCAATCCCATCAATAGCGTACCCCATCCCCAAATCCCTCTTCTTAACCTTTCCTTTTATTCTGACCCCTTACCGATAGTTAAACCCCTTCCCCAACCCTCCAAACCTTACGTTTCCCTAGTTTTAACCCTAATGCCACTCGTCCAAACCCTCAACTCTCCAAACCCTACCCTTATTTGACCTTTGGAATTATCCAAATCCCCCATTTATTCCGACCTTATCTGACACACACACACACACAACAAACCCCCCTGTGCCCACCACCCCTTCCTTTTAAAACTCTCCTTTCTCTCCCAAGCCAAACTCCTCCCCTCCCTTGCGCCAACTCATCCCCACGATCTTTAGAACCCGCAAACTTGGCTGTGTTACGTGAATGAAGGAATGAATGAAAGAGAATGAATGTGTGGGGGGTCTGTACGTGTTTATTTCTGTTTATTTCTGTATGTCTGTACGAGGGTGCCTCTCTAGTGTATGTTAATGTCGTGAATGTTTGATTGATTTTAAGTGTGCGCGGATGTGTGCCTTGGGGTGTTCAAAGGGTTGGCTCGCTTTGTAACCTTAATGATAAAAATGGACCCTTAATCTTGGTTCTGGTACCGTGTGCAAGTGTGGAAGACATTCTACGTATACTTCCTCTACATCTTATACTTTTTTAAATTAGAAATTGTTTCTAGTTTCGTCTCACAGAAGTATATGTATATTCTCATTATTGTATGCTATGCCTTTAGCACGGCTAAAGTTGGAGCTAGAGTTCATGTAGCAGAAGTGCTAAAGTTTTTGTTTTTTTCGTGCCGTTATATAATCAGACACGTTCTAATCACCAGCCATGAGTTTGTGTACTTGGTTTACATTTTTTTTAAATGGTCATGAGGAATTCGTGACAGCTTAATGAATGTTGTGTAATGTCATTTAATGGACAAAGGAGATACTTGATCTTGGTTTTTCATATACATTTTTTTTGGAAACTGGAGAACTAATGGAATTTGTGTAAGAGTTTGGTGAGCTTCCTCATAACTGAAGCCTCGCGGAATGACAAACAAACAAAAACATGCATGAAAGGTCCAGAACCAGGGTAGGGGCCTTTTGAATATTCTCTTTTAAAAAATATATATTTCAATTTTTGTTTATGTGCCAAAACACTTTGGCCATGTGTTATGGGAGTGTGTATAATGCAGTGTGTGATGGGTGTATGGGAGTGTGTGTTTGTGTGTGTATGTGTGACGACATGCGTATGTGTGACATGTTTTGCTTTTGGCGGTCATAAACACACACATACACATATGGCTATAAGGGAAATACTTAAAGTGCTTCACTGACTTATTCACACACACACTCAAACATGCATATTTTGTACAACTTTAACATTGGGAGGCTGATGATGCTTTGTAATGAAATACAGCGCTACTACCCCCTTACGACTTCTACCCTTTTCCAATCCTACCTGCCCCCCCAAAATGCCTATCCTCTCCACCAACCAAAATGTTCAACAACACTGTGACTCATGCATCACACCTCACTGGGAAAAAAAGGTTAGCCTATTGGCAAAGAGGGTGGGCAAGGGTTTAGCCTAAGAGGGAAGAGGATGGGGAACCGGTTCGCCAATGAAATTAAGATGCGGAAGGGATGTAGTTTATCCTATGAGATAGTAGATGTAACCAGTTGCCACTTCAAACCTGGCCTAGTATAGTTTACACAGTGGAGATGTAACGCTCCAAAGCTACCCTATCGGACGCTATTATTTTTGAGGGAGAGCCAATCGCAGAAGGCTTTTGCCAAGGCCTATCCAGTCGGAGAATAGATTGGATGATGTATTTGATAGCCTTTAACTAGCTGTCTCTATTTCCACGCTGGCCAGCAATCTACCACTTAACTGCCATTAGTGCATTTTTTAGGATGTTATTGTCATTATGTGGCATCTCTGAACATTGTGTCTGTAACACTTAAGAAAAAAACACTTTTTATTGATTTATGTTTTCTGTTCTTGAACTTTTTTTGGTCATTGTGTTTTTGTAACTAGGAAGGGACATTTAACATAACCGATTTAAATACTGTAGAATTTTTTAAAACAATAATATAACGGTTCCCCTTAGTGGACCTGTTAGCCTGTGGCTTTCAAGCAAGGCAGCACCTTGTGAATTATGTATATGGCCAAAATTAATCTCTATGTCTCTCTTTCTCTCTGTGTTCTCTGTCTCAGACCCTCTAGTCGGTATGAGGTTGGAGTTGCTTAATCGTGAATAATGCCTTAGTAATGGACTGTAAATAGAATTTATTTCTTTTTTTCTATTGTAGGTGCTGAACTGCAGTTTAACAATGTGAAAACATGAGGGAAATCCTTGCCTGATTTTTTTTTTTTATTATTATTATTATTCATTTACCTTGTATTGTCATGCAGTGGAAAGAGATTAAATTGGAGATTTTGGGAGATTTTAAACATCAGTTTCTTTCAGTTTTCTCACACCCCCTCTCCTCATTGCTGCTCATTCACAGAACCAGACACCTGTTAGTTGTACAAAACCCTGTCTTTGTTTCCTTCCCTTTCAGCCTGCACACTCATATTGTCTCTATTTCTACAGTCAATCATCTCTCCTTCCTTGCGTTTCCTCTGTTATTCTGTTTTTCTGTTTCATTCTGTGCCTCACATGTGGGTGTCTTTTCTGGACATTTGTAAGCACATGCAACACTCTTGACACATGAGATGATGATGCACACACACATGCATTTGTTTTCCCGGAAATGTCACCTTTCCAAAAAAGGTGAGGACAAACGTTTTGTGAGGACAAACAAATGTCCTTGTATTCCCAAATGTCCCCGTTATGCTTATGTAGAAACACACACACACACATACACATCTAAAATGGTGGCGTAAAAAAAGGTTGAATAGGATTGGAAAACTAGACTAATTCAAAGACCTTTTTGTGTCCCACCCCATACCCATACCCCTACCCACCCTTCACTCTCCACATCCCCCCTCCCTTCCCCAAACATGTACATGTTGTCATCCTCCTTCCCCCGTCCTCTCCCCTCCTCTATCTTGTCCAAATTGCCCCAGTGGCTGTTCGGGACTTGGGTGATCACAGGCAGAGGACGTGGCCCTTTACCTCACCTGTCTCGCCCCAACACCCCCACCACCCCCCACTCATGTGGCCCTTCTTCTGGGGTTGATGGGGTAAGTCTCGGGGTCCCCCTTTTTTATTTGGGAGGGGCTCCCCTGCTTCTTCCCCGTCACCCATCTCCTCCTCTTCCTCCTTCGCGCCTTTCTCACTCACCCTTGTCTAAACTCCTTGTCTAAAACAGTTTGTTTTTGTTCTGCCTGTGTGTACAGCACATACACACTGCTGGTCGTGAAAATGTGTAGGGACGTGGTGGTTCTCTCTTTTCCCCTCTCTCTCTCTCTGTCTCGCTCTATTAACTGCCGTGCAACCTAAGACTTCTGTCTTGCTGCAACTCAACAAACAAACAATGTAGCCCAAGAAAGGCATCCAACACTGCCATTGGCACGCCTCTGTTGTTCCACATCTGTGAAAAACAAGTGTATTTGCTTCCGAGGAACTGGATGCAAAGTTCCCCTGGTGCAAACGGGGATCCACTTACACATCTATACACACACACACACACACACACACACACAGATGTGCCAGCTTATTGCTCCCAACTGTGATTGCCCTCATCTGCCCCTTCTCCTCCTCCCCCGCCCCTCCACTTCCTGCTCTTATTAGCCGTGTTTTATTTTTATGTTATTTTATTTTTTTGATTGTCAGTGAGTGTCTCGTTATCCGTGCGTCCTGTAGCATCTTAAGGATGTGTCTCCCTTTTTTTATATCTGTGCCCGAGGCATGCTGTCTGGTCTGTGATCCTAGTCTTTGAAAGAATAATGAATGAAAAAAGTGAATGATAAAAAATAAATATAAAGCAAAAACAAATGACGACCACTGGTTTCCCTGTCCCCCCGGCTGTAATAGGTCCGCCTGACAGACACAGGAAGTGATGTATTGCGCAAAGTTGTGGCGGAGTGGCGAGTAAGCATCACGGCAACCCCAGCGTGCGTGTGCTGCCAATGGGAACTTTCTCGCCGCCAAGGTAACCGACCAAGCCCCGTGCCGCCAACCTCCATGACTCTTCCTTCCTCCTTCCTTCCTTCCTTCCTCCTCCTCCTTCCTTCGTCTGTCTCACTTTCCCCTCCCCAACCAAAGCCTGCAAATCTGACAAATGCCCCTTCCTTACTTCCCTTCCGCCTCTTTCCTGTCCCCACCTTTCTTCATCCCCACCCCCTCCTTATCCCTACCCATTCCTCTTTCCGCCCTTCCCTCCTCCTTTTTCTCCCTCTGTCTCTCTTATCTCTTTCTCTCTCTCTCTCTCTCTCTCTCTCTCTCTCTCTCTCTCTCTCTCTCTCTCTCTCTCTCTCTCTCTCTCTCTCTCTCTCTCTCTTTCCTTCCCTCTGTATCTCCTGCGTGGGCTTTGGTGTGACCAAGGTTTGGGGGTGCATTGGAAATCGCCCGTTCTTGCACACAGCAACCTCAACCACGAGGTTTCAACCCACCACCACCACCACCACCCCTTCCACCCACCCACCCACCCTTTGGCTCGAGTGTGTTGCCTCCTCTTACCTCCCCTCGTCCTGCCCCGCCCCGCCCTGCCCTCAGCCCGGCTTCTGACTGACTGTGTGACTGATTGCTGCCAACTGCCCGCCTGCTGCGCTGCTGATCCATTCGCTGGTGTGTGAGCGAGCAAGCAAGCAACCGTACAAGAGCGAACCTCTGTGTGTTGTCTCAAAAAAAAGGCTAAACGAAAAAGAAAGAAAAAAACGTGCATACACACACACAAAAGCAAGCACGCGAGTTGGTGAGGTTTCCTTTCCGAAGGGTGTCAGAACTGCTTGGCCTTCATGTTGGACCTTTTTTGTCTCTTCTTCCCTCCCATCCCGGCCTATAGACCCCTTCCATACACACATGCACGCACGCACACACACTCAAACTGCTCATCCTATGCTCTATCCTACTCTATCAGACCCTATCATCGGGATGGCAGCCATCTGTGAATGGGTCATGGGCTGAGTTGGCTCAGGTCCCCCATAACATTCCTGTTTTGGTTTGTGATCTGGACCAGACCTCTTTTCAAAGTTAGCTGCCACCTGAGTTTGGGGTTCTATTCGTTTTGTTCCGTTTTGTTTTTGTTGATACACATGCTAATGAAAGAGCAACTCCTTTTCCGCCGTTTTCGTCTTAATTCCCCAACCCAACCCCCCCTCCCCCGGCTCAAATCCCCTTCACTCTACCTCACCCCACTCCAAGCCTTCACCACCACCACCCCAGTCTGTCCGCCGCCCCCGTCGACGCGCTCTTGGGATTATTTGAAACTTTCCCCTTACAGCGCCCCCTAGACTCCAACCCACCCATTACCAACCAGCCCAGAACATTCACCAGCATCCACTTTAACTTTTTGCTGGTGTTAACCTGATTGACTTGGCAGAAACTCTAGATAAACTGCCCTCCTTTTCTCTTGCACAGCACAAACGAAAGCACACAACTGTCTTTCGAACCATTTTGTTTTTCCTTTTCCTCTCCATTTATGCATTGTCCAATTTGTATCTGCAAGACCTCATTGGTCCAGAGTCTGCTACCTCCTTGTTCAATTGTAGACCCTTCTACTCCACTTTTGTAGTACCCTTTCCCAGATGTTTCAGCACACCACAAGGAGTATAGACGTGTAGTAAGACATTTGGTAGTCTTAAAGTAGCATTTTAGATGTGACCTCTGAAATACCCTTCCCTTCCCCCAAAGTCTCGATCTACTTAGTCTTGGGTTTCCAATTCTAGCCTCAAAGCCCAGCCCCCAATACTACACGTTTTCTCATTCAGAGCACATTGGCTATGCTACCATTGACAAGATTGACTCTAAACAGATGCATTTCGTCCATTGTGTCCTCTTAAATCAAGTAATTAGGTTGACTCTTTATCAGACTATTCAAAGGGGAATGTGTGAGAAATTATATTAACTACCAGTGATGGGCAACCTGGATTCATCCGTCGCAATCCAGTGCTACATATTCCAAATTATCCGTTTTTTTCCTGCCCAATTCAACCAGTTTGTCATTCAACAAGGCAATCAAAGTACAGAGTTGGACAGATAAAACCATGTCATGTGGAATATGTGGTACTGGATGGCAACTAATGAATCCAGGTTGCTCATCACTGTTCTCTACATTTTATGGATCTAGTGACAGCACCGCTTACAAATACTCCCTCTGTTTGCTGATAAGTCAAGTAAATGTTCTATCAGTCAATCGTGTCAATGGAACTGCAATCAGACATAAAAGACGTGTAGTATGAGGGACTTCTTTACGATTTTACAGTGAAGGAGACTTCTTCAACAAGCAATGCCATACGTAGGCCCCATTCCAATAAACCCCATCCCCAAACCCTTGTACTCTGCATCTGCCTGCGTATACTATACTTGTGTGTCTGTGTATCTGTGTCGTTGGTTTATTTGTCAGTGCTTTGGAAGGACTCCTACCCTTTTGTATGTGGTGAAAAATACATGCAAGCACACTAAGACACTGTACACTCTATGCCTTTCTCCAACACCCGTTCTCCATCATAAACAGATAACAAAAAAGTAAAATAACTTTAAACACACTAACACACACGTGTGCCCTGAACAGCTTGGCAGGTGAAAGGCTGGTGAAAGGAAGGAAGGAAGGAAATGAAAGGAGGAGTTGGATGGAGTTATTGTTATGGATGGATGCAAAGAAAGAAGGATAGATAGAGGAAAGGTGAGTAACCCAAGCATGGACCACCACCTCCGGGCCGACCCTACTCCTCCCTTCCGCACCGTCTTGGTTGTGGAGATACCCATCCCCTGTATCCCCAACCCAACCCCCTTACCCCGCTACCTCCTACCCCTCTCCACACCATCCCTGACCCCTGAATCCTTGAATGGTGTCCTTGAACTCCAAATTGGTACTGCAAAGCAGGGGCTTTTGCCTCCTCCTATTCTGGTGTGTCTTGTCGGTGTGCCTGGGTTTTTACTTGGTAGCATCTGTCAATGCTAACAAGTTAAGAACCTGACAGTTGACGGATGTGGAGTCATCTAGGTTCGGAAGGTAAAATCTCTCCTGCCCAATATCATTTCAAAAATTATCTGATAGGGTTGACCCTTACCAGCACACCAAACATCAGAAGTGTGGGTCAGCTAATTAGCATTTTTTTATGCTAAAGGAATGACATGGTGAGAGTTTTTATTTTCCCAAGCTAGATTCTCCTTTTCTGTCCACCAAAATGACAATTGGTAAGTCACTAGAAGCACTCATCTACGGAGTTTGATGCAGAGGCACCTCACTAACATACCAGGGTAGGATTTGTGCTTTCCCTGCCTTCTTCCTCTGCAACCAGAAACTATATCACCAGGCTGGCGCTAAGCTTTAGCTGTTAGCTGACTAACTCTGGTAAATGTACTGAAAATACTTTACCTGTAACATTGAAAGCTTCTTGCTCTAGGAGCTTTGCAATTGTATTTCTGTCTTTTATATGAAATATATGCACAGCTGTGTAACACACTACAGGAAAACATTGATTATTTTCAGTGCTTTCTGGAGATGGCTAGCTAGCATTTAACCTTAAGCTTTGTGATATAAAGACCGAGCTTGATTTTTAATATAATTTCTTTCTTTTTGTCTCCGTTTTACTGAGTTAGTGATCTGTCTCTGCCCCTTCGTTCAGAATTCCTTGTTGTCTGACTGGTGTGTGGGTGTGTGTGTATATGTGAGTGTATATGTTTGTATGTATGTGTCTCCATTACTTTTCTTGCTGAGTAAGCAAAAAAAAACATCCTGTCTTTGTATGTCTGTTCACACCTACACAACAAGGTGGCTGCCAACCCTTTTACTACCCTCCTATACCCCAACTTTCCCTACAACCACCACCACCACTACTTCTACTTCTGTCCACTCTCTCTCTGTGCACTGGATGGCTAACTAGCTTAGCTGATTAGCTTGCCCAGAGAGCAGCAGCTAAATCTGAACTAAAATCTGGTCCTGATGTGTTCCCAAATTGACCGGTTTCATGATGTTGGCCTCTGCTGCAGAGGAAGCTGCTGTTTTGGCTTTGGGTGTGCCCTCTTTTGTCACGTCCAATCCAATAAAAAAAAGTCCCTTGACCTAGCTTCTGTGGTCTCTCACTAGTAGCAAAAGCCACATATATATGTGTATGATGTGTGTGTCTGGTCAAGATATATTAAGCGAAAAATAAAAAACCTCCATCTGTACCCTGAGCAGCAGAAGTTTTGTTACGGAAACGTTGAATGTTGTTTTTAGAAACAAAATAAAGTACAGGTTTTAAAGGAGAATAACGAGATGACAACAATTCTATTGCAGGCAATAGGATGTGTAATAAAAAAACAAAATTTACTCCTTTGTAACGGTTGCCTTTTACATGGGGATGAAGTAGATGGAGCATGTTTTTTGAAGAGGTGCATAAAAATGACGATACCTCATGTCTGTGACAAACAACTGTACACTCCTGTTACCTCGTCTGCATGGGAAAAATAAAATTTGTTATCATCTGCATGCTAATCTCAAAATAAACCACTTGGATTTTAAAACTGACGATGCTTTTGGGTTTCTTTTTTTATTGTTTTTGATAATCCATGTCTTACAAGACTTAAGGCCCAGGGGGTGGAATGAAAAGAGATCTTGTTTTTAGTTACTCTTGACATTGCATTGCTGTCATGGGTTAGCTGTTAGGATGTCAGCCTTGTAGTCCCAAGGGTTGCCGGTTCAATTCCTGACCTGCCAGGTTCATGGAGGGAGTACTTATTCAGTGCTCCTCCTTCATGACTGACGAGCACGATGCCATCCTGCTGCACTGCTGCCTTGCATGACTGAGGCATAAATATATGAATACATAAACACAATTTGGTGGTGTACATTGTGCTGTGTGTCGCAATGACAATGAATGTTTCCTATGTGTGCTTTCACATGGTTACATTACATTTAGCAGTTGCTTTTCCCCAAAGCAACTTCTTATAGTTATGATGGGGTATGGGTTACAGTCCCTGGAGCAAAGTGAAGTGATGTGCCTTGTCACTTCAGTCATGGAAGAAGGTTAAGAGCCGCACACATTCTTCCTTCACGTTTTCCCACTGGTACAGGTGGTATTTGAACCTTTAGTTACTCAAACCACTGATGTGTAATTTTTTTTGTGGAAAATTTGGTCGATGTTGTCATCGATGACTTGGTCACTGTAGAGAGGAACTGTTTTATCACCCATTTCCAGAGTATAAGGGTAAGCCAAGTGCAAATAACACATATTTGTGAACTTGAGTTTGTTGTTGCAATCAAACATGGGCAGGCACAAATCACTTTCTCGTGAACTTCATGAAGTGAGGTAAACACAAACTGATTTTTTGTCAAGTGCAATTCGGATTGTGTGGCTGGATTCCAACCTGGGTTTATCACAAATCACCCTATGGTTCTTCAGAGTTGAGATATTTCCTGTCACAATTTTCCTTGATTGTTTACACACAATTTCTGGTACTTCAGTCACACACAATTCTGAAAAGTTCTCATCCATGTACCCAACCCACCAATGCCACTGGACATCAAACACAATCCCTTCTTTACCCTCACATTTCAGTTCTAAAACACACTTTTCCAAAACACACAATTTTCATGAAAAGCCTGTCATTCAAAAATACTAAACTATATGCACTTCCTCATCACATCGGCAAACCACTTTCATACCTGTTGACAATCAGCAATCCTCACTCATAGGACACACATTACATGTGATATTGATGAAGACATCAGTGGATGCAGTGAGTGCACACATTTTTTTTTTGAGCACTGAAATACAGTGAGGAGAGTAAGTATTTGATCCCTTGCTGATTTTGTTGGTTTGCCCACTAATAAAGACATGATCAGTCTTAACTGTTAATGATAATATGTATTCTAATATGGACAGAATGAATATCAAAAAGAAAATCCAGAAATTAACTCTATAGAATATATATTAATTGATTTATATTTCATTGAGGGAAATAAGTATTTGATCCCCTGCCAACCATTAAGAGTTCTGATCCCGCAGATCAAATGGCACTTCCAATCAACTTGTTATCTGAATTGAACACACCTGTTAATAGTAACCTGCACAAAAGACACATTGAATCTGCAGAATCAGTCCATAGAATCAGTCAATCAATCAAACTAAACTCGCCAACATGGGACAGACCAAAAAGCTGTCAAAGGATGTCAGGGACAAGATTTTAGAACTCAACAAGGCTGAAATGGGCTCCTGGATATTAAGGAGCAAGCTGTTGGTGCATTTCTTCCCAATTTTAGGACATTAAAAAATGATAATCAATCATCAGTCTTAGGCCTGTCTGTGGTTCCATACAAGATTTTACCTTGTGGGAACTTAGTAACCAGAAAGAAAGAGATAAAGCACCTTAAAACTGTATGGGAGGAGCTAGGAAATGATCTCAAGGCAGCTGGGACCTCAATCACTAAGAAAACTATTGGAAACACTTAATACCACAGCGGATTAAAATCTTGCAGTGCATGTATGGTACCCCTGATTCAGAAGGAACCTGTTCAGGCTCACCTGAGGTTTGCCAATGAACATCAAACTGGATTAGGATATGATTGGGAGGTGCTGGAATCAAAGGACACCAAAATCAAACTGTTTGGCATTAACACAACTCAATGTGTTTGGAGGAAGAGAAATGCTGCCTATGATCCCAAGAACAACACCTTCTACAACATCTTACATGAAAGTGGTAACATTATGTTTTGAGGTTGTTTGTCTGGCCAAGACACAGGACAACTTCACATCGTCAAGAAATGGATGGAGGGAGATATGTAAACGTACAATGCTGAATGCCAACCTCTTTCCCACCACTACTAGACTGAAGGTGGGTCATGGATTGGCCTCCCAATATGATAATAATCCATAACATACAGCCCAAGCAACGAAGGAGTAGCTCAAGCAGAAGCACATTAAGGTCATGAAGTGGCGTAGACAGTTTCCAAACATTAACCCTATAATAATCATATGAAGGGAACAGAAGCTCTCATTTGCCAAGCTACAGTCATACAACTTCAATGATTTAGAGATGATCTGCAAAGAAAAGTGGACAAAAATCCTTTCTAATATATCCACAAACATTGTCCTGAACTGAAAGAAACATCTGACCTCTGTACGAGAAAACAAGGGCTTTCCCACCAAGTATTTTGTCTTCTTTGACTAGAGGGGTCAAATACTTATTTTCCTTAATGGAATACAAATCAATTAAAATATATTCTCCAAAGTTATTTTCTGGATTTTCTTTTTGATATTCTGTCTCTCCATATTAGAATACATTTTATCATTAATATTATAGAATGATCATATCTGTATTAGTGGGCAAACCAACAAAATCAGCAAGGGATCAAATACTTATTCTCCTCACTGTACGTAATTCAGGAAATAACTTTTGTGTGTTTACCCAATATTTTGCAGTAAATAAGTAGCCTTGTAAACCAGCGTCACCCAGCTGATTTATCAGGCTAGTAAATAAGTGCAGTTTTTTGTGTCAAAAAAGATTTAAATTGTTGCCACACATCTGTCTAAAAACAATATTCCATTATTTTACAACAGAAATAAACACTACCGGTCAAAAGTTTGGGGTCACCACGCTTTCCTCCCACAATGCTTCTTTCTGACAGTTAAGCTTATTCCTTTTCAATTTCAGTTCTGGTATAAAATCAGTTTATAGAGTTATTGTTCTCTGAAATTAATGCAGGCAACAAATAAGCAATTTGATATTGGAAAAAGTAACTGTTGAGTGGATTTACTTGTATAGACAATGCATAGAATAGACCAAAATGTATCACTAACTTTTGACTAATCAAAGTGTACCTTTACTAAGGTAGTGTCTAGTCTGGTGTACTAATCAAAGTGTAGACTCCTTTGGCATTAATAATAGCCAGTTGCGGTTTTACAGATTCATTCCCGGGATGAGATGAGGTCCAGAATTGCCCATGAGCTCTATGAGCCCCATGCATGCAAAAGTTGATGTCTGCTCTTGTCAATCCATACAATGCCGGATGATATACACATCATCTGAAAGAGGAGAATCTATACTTTCCAACGATGTATGGCACTGGCTTGCACACTAAACCATCGCTGAGACAATGGATCGTGCATTTATAAGTAGGTTCATTCTGATGGCCAGAAAATCATGCAGCTACTTTGACTTGAGTTTGTGGACAAGGTGGCAACTCAACAAATGTCATACACCTACCATTGGAAAGGGCAGACACTTAGCTTTCCAATAGTTCCATGCATCCTCTGATTACCCAAAGAAATGTCTGTAGAAAAATGGACAAGAACACGTATTTCTATGTAATAAATGGGTGAAAAAGCTTGGTTAGATTTCACTCTTCTGTCCAGTTTAACCAATTTTATGGGTAATCAATCCTTTTTTCACCTGTGGCTGTTCAGTACTTTCCATTATTCCATTTCAAGCTATTTAAAAGATGTTTGCGACTTGAGTTGCAAACAAATAACTGGAAAAATGAAGGTGACCCCAAACTTTTGAACGGTAGTGTACCCTATGTACTAAGTGAAACATTGAACAAGACATGGTCTATTGTATGGAATGCCTAATATAGCGTTTTACCATAATGCACATTAGTGTTCAATTGGTTCATACGTATGTGTGTCAATTCTATTATTATTTCAACAACAACAGCTTTTGTCAGAGACGAGACCTTCATTTTTCAGGTGAGGTGTGGGCTTTGCCCCCTGAGTGAGTTTTTGGATTTGTGTATTGAGAATTTCAGACATGAAAAGATATCAAAGATAACTAAGTGGTGTACCTCGTAATTGTTTTACTTGATGAATAAAGCAATACTATTATTATTATTATTATCATTTATTTATGCTGTTATTACAAATGTACTATTAGTAGCAGTCTTAGTAAGAGGATAAAGTAGCTAAACATGTAATATAACCCAAATCACCTGTTCACACAATTCATCTGTGTATGAAATGTAATGAGATCATAGCGTTATGTTTGTGTCAGTAAGCTTAGTCATAGATCTAATACGTCTAGAAGGCACTCTGTCTAACTGTCGCACACAAACACACACACGCACGCACACACACACTCACACGCTGTGTCTAAGGGGCTGGGGGGGGGGGGGGGGGCAGTTGCTGCCACTTGCTGCCACTGGGGCAGTAGGCTTTTACAACACTTTCCTCCTAATGAGTCCTTTTGAAATTTTTGATCCCAGATACACAGCCTGAAATCACAAAAAAATCTGTCCCTGAACACTTTTGGGTGTATAGAGAAGCCTCGAAGATTTAATGCCTGGCTGTAAAGCTTTGTGTACAAATAAATAAAAGAATACTTTCATGTTTAGCCTACTACCTTGACCTGTACCCTAAATTGTCTGTGTTAACCCATTGATGCCTAAAGCAAAAAAAACGCCTGCTGAATGCCTAAGCCCTCGTTGGGAAAGTTGCCCTCAGCCTATAAAAAACGAAATATCTTAGCCTCTGAGGCACATGAAAACATGAAATTGGTTGCATTTAAACCTGAAGACCCTCATCTTCATTCAGCTGTAACATACTCACATTTTTATTTAAAAAAGCTACAATCTCAATAGCCTGAATGCAGCGTATATATGTCTCCAGGCATCAAACGTTAAACAACTTATACGAGTCATCAGGCTAAAATGGGTTAAGTAAGCACAGGTCACTCAGTGTAACTATCATTAGTGATACAATAATCACAGCCTCAGGGGATTATGAATACAGTAATAGTCCACCTTTTTGTGTACCCTAATTTATCGGTGTGTGGATCCAATACCTCAAGTAGGCCAGGCATGGGTCACTGACAGTGTATCAGTAGCGGCACAATAGTCACAGGCTCAAGTGAAGCGATGACACACTACTTGGATCCGGTCCAGCTACCAATCAAGGCCTGTGGAATGGATCACATGCACCACCTGACACATGTGACCTACCGTATGTATGACACACACACACACACACACACAATATTTGGAAGTACTATGTGCATGTGCGCACAGTCATACACACACACACACACACACACACATTGGGCCTACGGTGTGATGGTGATGCGAGTGTGCATAGGAGTACGAGTTCCAGTATGCGTAAACAACACGCTTAAAGATTTACAGCACTGGTTTCCAACCTGATGCTCTGGATCCCCAGGTGGTCACAGAGAATGGTGACTGGTGAGACTGAATACAGTGCTTCTATGCTTCAATAAATTGCTCAAAAAAGTGAAAACAACATTGAAACAAAGCAATGCAACTCCAAGTCAATCATACTTCTGTGACAGTGATATCAACCTGTCCAGTTTGATCCAGCAGTCATTGTGAATCCATGTTGCATACTGCTATGCAAATTTAATGAGCAATCGGTGGAAATTAGTGGTAATAACCACAAAATCTCCCCAAAATAGAGTTGTTCTGCAGGTGGTGTCCACAGACCATTTCTCATTTTCCATCCTTTCTGGCTGATTGTATGTCACATGTATTTTTACCGTTTCACACCCCGGTAGGTAACACCAGCACAGTGCCTCGAACATGGAGGAGTTGCCAGGAGACATGCCAGTACACCAACCCAGCACACCAGGGCATGTGAAGAAGTCCATAAGAGAATTTACAACCAGGGCTATAAATTCACACCGGCCAACGGGCCAAATGCTGGTGAATTTTCAGTTTGGCTGGTAGAGAGGACCAACTTACTAGTCACTTTCACCCATTAGTGACGGTGTGTTTGGCTTAACTTCATGAGAAAGTACTTTATAGTATACTGCAGAAGTACATACTTAAGTTGTGTTATTTTGGGACAATTTATAGTATACTCAAATACACTTGAAATATAATTAAGTAGAGCTTAATCACATTTTAAGTTGACTTTTTTGTACTAAAATCAAACTTTGTACAAGTGTACTTAATATACTAAAATCATACTTAACTTAAGTACATTTCAAACATACTTACTAATTCACTTTATAATATGTTTATTTTGTACTTTAGCATGCAGTTTAGTGTATTTTAAGTATACTACAAATCTATTTCAAGGTCACAAGAAAGTACTTTATAGCATGCTGCAGAAGTATATACTTAAGTTGTGTTATTTTGGGACAACTTATAGTGCACTGAAATACACTTGAAGTATGATTAAGTAGAGCTTAAACACATTTTAAGTTTACTTTTTTGTACTAAAATCAAACTTTGTACAAGTGCACTTAATGTACTAAAGCATACTTTACTTTAAGTACATTTCAAATATATTCACAAAAATCGCTTTAAGTACATTTTAAGTGTATTGACTCTAAATGTATTTTAAGTATACTACAAGTAGATTTTACTTTAAGCACATTTCAAATATATTTATTTTAAGTACACTTTAAATATATTTCAAAAGTATATGAAAAAAAATATTAATGTAATCTCTAATTGCTCATTTCCATTGCACATTGTCTTGTTCACAACTATTAGCCATTCACATGAACCTTCCTTTCACCTTCACTTCAGACAACAACCACTGCCTCAACCAGGATTTGAACCCACAACTCACTGAACCACAGACCTGCATTCTAACCACTAGACCACAACTACCTGTTTTTCATCAGGCACAATTACGTTCTTGAAGTACTAGTCTTGAGTAGTACACTTTAAGTATACTTTTATATATTTAATAATAATACTTAGAAATCATTGGTGGTGGTATGCTTTTATCGAATTAAAGACAATTTTACATGTTTAATTTGTGCACCAAAAAGTACACTTAAAGTGCACTTAATACACTAATAACACAACTTAAGTACAGACTTCAGCATTGTGCTTAAAAGTTTAATAGGTAAGGCCTTACATGCCTTTTTAAGATCTGTTTGTGCTCTTGAATATGGTGTTTTTACCATGAAAATACATTAACAAAATGGAAGGTGGAAGGTTATTTAATGTTACAAAGCATAATGAATAAATAAGCCTAGGTTAAAATACACTAAAATGATAGTTTAAAAAAAGTACCCAGGTGAAAAAAAGTGTACTTAATATACTTAATAAGTATGTATTTTTGTATTTAAAATATACTTCAAAAGTGTGTATTTAAAGAATGTTATTTTGGGACAACTTATAGTATACTTAAATACACTTGAAGTATGATTAAGTAGAGCTTTAACACATTTTAAGCTGACTTTTTGGTACTAAAATCAATCTTTGCAGAAGTGTACTTAATATACTAAAATCATACTTAACTGTAAGTACATTTTAAATATACTTACTAATTCACTTTAAAAGATGTTTAATGTGTACTTTAACATGTGGTTAAGTGTAACTATTTGATTATGCTACAAATCTATTTCAAGGTCATAAGAAAGCACTTTATAGCATGCTGCAGAAGTACATACTTAAGTTGTGTTATTTTGGGACAACTTATAGTATACTTCAATACACTTGAAATATAATTAAGTAGAGCTTTAACACATTTTAAGTTGACTTTTTGATACTAAAATCAAACTTTGTACAAGTGTACTTAATATACTAAAATCATACTTAACTTAAAGTATGTTTCAAATATTCCTTCTAATACCAAACTTAAGCACATTACTTTTAAAATACAAATACACTTAAAATACACTTAAAATATACTACACCGATAGTACGTTTTCAAATACCACACTTAAGCACATTACTTAAAAAATACAAATACACTTAAAATACACTTGAAATACAATACACTAACAGCATATTTTCTAATACCACACTTAAGCACATTACTTTTAAAAATACAAATGTACTTAAAATAGACTTTAAATAGAATATACTAATAGTATATTTAACAATACCACACTTTAGCACATTACTTTAAAAATACAAATATATTTACAATACATTTAAATACAATACACTAATAGTGTATTTTATGATACTATACTTTAACACATTACTTTTAAAATACAAATGTACTTAAATTATACTTTCAGAAAATTAAATATATTTAAAGTACACTTAAGTACACATTTTTTTGACCTGGGACATTCTCTGACTGAATGGAGAGAGAGCTGTGGATTACAAAGTCTCCACTCCACATATTAAATAAGAGAAACCACTGTCCTACAAAAGGGCAGAGTTTCCATTGCATCATTGTCAGATATTGCAGAGAAGCGCGTGTAAAGCGCACCGAGAATGTTCGACATTATTGGGCATCCATGGCCTCTTCAAATATGCACAAACTCACAATGTCCATCATAGTGCTCCACGTGACCCAAGTCAGCGTGGAGCGAGCATTTTCATTATTGAGGTTTATTCTCCGCTTAGGTCGTCCCTGAATGACAAAATTCTGGGGGATATTCTTTTCATCCGCTTGAATAAACAGTTTGGAAGTAGGCTGACTCATGTGCACTTCCGTCTTTGTTGGTTAATTACCGTCAGTTAGGCCTATCGGGAGTAATCAGCTGACAGGAATGAAATTAACCGTTCCGGGAACAATATATTTTTGTTCTAACCGGTTCGGGAACGTCAATTTATTGGTGGAACTCATAATCGGAAACGTTATAATTCCGTTTCCGTTTCGGAACGGAATGTTTGGAAAGAAATAATGGTTCAAAGCCCTGCTCCTCACTGGTGCAGATAAACTGGTGTAAGGGTTACAGCCATGGCTATCAACCTTGGGGTCAGGACCCCACATCAGGTCGCTTGAAATATAAATGGGGTCGCCAGAAATGTCTAGATGTGTAAAAAGAATACTGATAAATGTTACTAATTAATATATCATTAATTAATTAGTATTCTGATTGAAATGCCACATGCACTTATATCTTTTCAGAAATATCTACAGGTTTGGCCCCCTGTGACCCAGAGGTGATTCTAGGGTCAGGTGAGGCCCCAAGCGAAAATGCAAAAGAGTGGACATTTGAACCAAAATCACCACTACTATAGTACAGTATGGGCTGTTATTCACTATCTAGAGGCTTGGGGGCCCCAAGCGGCTGCCTGCCTTGCCTGGTGGCAAGATGCGCCTCTGCTGTGACCTAATGGTAAGGCGCTAGGCCACTATGCCGGCGACCGGGGTTCGATTACTTCCCGGGTCATTTGCTGATCCTTCCCCGACTCTCTCTCTCCCCAATCATTTCCTGTCCCTCTTTCACTGTCCTAACTGAATAAAGAATAAAATGGCAATAAATAAATAAATAAATAAGAAATATCTACAGGTTTAATAGCCTACAAGCTCAGTCTTTTTTATTTCAGTCACGTAAAAAATATGTATATGGGATCCCAAAAATTTGGGATTTCAAAATGGGGTCCTGTGCCAATAAAGGTTGGGAACCACTGGGTTAAAGCAGTGTTAATTTTGTCAGCTTTTTTTTATTTAGTCGTAGTCTTAGTCACAATGACGAAAATCAATTTTAGTCTTAGTCATATTTTAGTCATTGCCTTCCCAATTTAGTCTTAGTCTTTGTCTAAATGACAAAAATCAATTTTAGTCTTAGTCAATTTTTAGTCATTTTAGTCAACACTGTACATAATAGAACTTCTCCACACACTGCTTAACTTTTTAACATATATCATTGACTGGACAGAATAAACCTTCTCTGAGCACTGCTTCTCTTTTTAACATACAGTGCCCTCCATAATTATTGGCACCCCTGGTTGAGATGTGTTAAAAGCCTTAAAATAAATTCAGTGTTTATTGCAGAAGAATACTGTCACACTGAAAATTGTAGGAAAATGTAGCCTTCAACTCAAATGAATTGTAAGAAAATAAAAAAATCCCTGACTAAAAAATAATTATTTTTCATAAAATCACCTGTTCCACAATTATTGGCACCCTTAACAATTCCCAGGAAATAAATATAATTGAAGCATTTCTGTCATTTCTACAGTAGTTTACAAAGTTTACCAGAGTATGTAGGAACATTTAATTAGTAATTCATCACTTCCTGTTTCCCTGGGGTATAAATATTACGTGACACCGAGGCCATTTCTCTTATCCACTCTTAAACATGGGAAAGACAAAGGAACACAGCATACAAGTGAGGCAGATGTGCGTCGACCTTCACAGGTCAGGCAGAGGCTACAAGAAGATTGCCACTCAACTGCAGCTGCCCATATCCACTGTGAGAGGAATAATTAAGAAGTTCAAAACAACTGGAACAGTGGTAAACAAGCCTGGACGAGGACCCACGTTTATTTTGCCACCACGCACAGTGAGGAGGATGGTAAGAGAAATCAAAAGATCTCCAAAGCTCACTGTTACAGAATTACAACAAATGGTAGCATCCTGGGGTCACAAAGTCTCCAAATCAACCATCAGGCGCTGTCTACACGCCAACAAGCTGTTTGGGAGGCATGCACGGAGAAAACCTTTCCTCACTCACAATCATAAACGCAAGCGTCTGGAGTTCGCCAAGCGGTATTGGGGCTTCAACTGGGACCGTGTGCTTTGGTCAGATGAGACCAAGATTGAGCTTTTTGGCAACAAACACTCTAAGTGGGTCTGGCGTACCACGAAAGATGCGCATGCTGAAAAGTACCTCATACCCACTGTGAAGTATGGGGGTGGGTCAGTGATGCTGTGGGGCTGTTTCGCTTCCAAAGGCCCTGGGAACCTTGTTAGGGTGCATGGCATCATGAATGCTTTGAAATACCAGGACATTTTAAATCAAAATATGTTGCCCTCTGCCCGAAAGCTGAAGCTGGGTCGTCACTGGGTCTTTCAGCAAGACAATGACCCTAAACATATGGCCAAATCTACACAGAAATGGTTCACCAGACACAAAATCAAGCTCCTCCCATGGCCATCTCAGTCCCCTGACCTCAACCCCATTGAGAACCTGTGGGGTGAGCTGAAGAGGAGAGTACAGAGCAGAGGACCCAGGTCTCTGGATGATTTAGAGAGATTCTGCAAAGAGGAATGGCTGAAGATCCCTCTTTCTGTCTTTTCCCATCTTGTGAAACATTATAGGAGAAGATTAGGTGCTGTTTTGTTGGCAAAAGGGGGTTGTACAAAATATTAACACCAGGGGTGCTAATAATTGTGACACACATTATTTGATGTCAAATAATTATTTCTTTATGTGGGATTTTTTCCCCACTGAATAAATGCACTTGTATTGAAGGTTGGATTTTTCTCTTTTTTTCCATTAAGGTCTCATATTATTTAGAAAAAAAATAAAATAATTGGAAGCTAAAAAACACATCTCAACCAGGGGTGCCAATAATTATGGAGGGCACTGTATATCACACTGTGCAGAATGAAACTTCTTCACACACTGCTTCTCTTTTTCTCTATTGTATTTAACACCAGTGTTAATTTAGTCAGTTTTTTTAAATTTAGTCTTAGTCTTAGTCACAATGACGAAAATAAATTTTAGTTTTAGTCATACTTTAGTCATTGGCTTCCCAATTTAGTCTTAGTCTTAGTCTAAATGACGAAAATCAAAAAAGGGCTGTGACGAAATATTTTAGTCATAGTCATGGTTGACGTAATGAACACTGGGTTAAAGCCTTCAGATGCAGTGCAGCAGTTGAAGATTCAAAATGCAGTTAACTGGTTCAGAGGGAGAAAGGAGACCAACAGGCCCCGAAGGCCTTTCTGAGGTTTACCTACTACAGTGTATACACACAGAGCAAGAGTTGGCATGCGCTCAATTAACAAGGCTAAATGTTTCCATAAGTCAAGATGACATGCGTACACACATAGACACACGCATTAGCAACTAATCAATAATGTAACTTCAAGAATATAATACCATATGTCTATAATGTGTGATAGGATGATGCTGATGCTGAATGATGTGCTATAAAAGGATGACAAATTCCTCATGAAAAAAAACTTCCTACAATTCACCTGTAGCCTATACCAAACCCTTGCAGTAGCCTGTGAAAAACACCAAACTACTATATAATTATTGTTGCACTGTATAGTATCATATCCTGTGCGACATTTCCCAATATGCTGAGTCATTGTGCCATTTCCTGTACCTTTTTGTACTTAACAATTAT
>NC_085877.1:24199248-24216748 GCF_034702125.1 Engraulis encrasicolus | reverse complement strand
CCACCACCATACCCACAACCCCCCATCCAAGTCAACACCCCCCCCCTGCCCATCCATAACCCCCCGACACCCCCAAACACCTGTTCTCGTCGAGCCTCCCCAATGATTTCAATTGAAGTAAAAAAAGGAGTCCGGTGGTATAGGGGTTTGGGGTGGGGGTCACAAGGGAGCCTGGGAGGGGGGGTAGAGAAGGGCGTGGAGGGTAAACAAAGTGTTTGTCAACACACTGTTTCCACGGGAGATACCCCGAAAGATGATTTGGAAATAGACTTGCGTCTCGTCTGGGATGCTGGGATCATTTTCTCTCTCTCTATCTCTCTCTCTCTCTCTCTCTCTCTCTCTCTCTCTCTCTCTCTCTCTCTCTCTCTCTCTCTCTCTCTCTCTCTCTCTCTCTCTCTCTTTCTCTCTCTCTCGCTCTCTCTCTGTCTCACACATACACACACACACACAACTGCACAATGACGGGCCCATCTCAAGATGAAGCCAGCCAGTCCGATGTGCTTTTGGATTAGCTACAGTGTACCGCCTCTAAATAGTGGATGTCACGTACTAGCACGGCCCAGCCATCCTCTCAGTAAGGATGTGTCAAAGTGGCTGAAAGTGTCTCTGAAGTCTGGCACAGTGCAGTGGAGTGGAGCAGATCCTGATGAGTGTATAGGGTACGGGATGCCGGAAGGGTCAGAAAGCACCGTGGATGCATGGATGGACAAATGGAATGGATGGATGGATGGATGGATGGATTGATGGATGGATGAAAAAAGGCACTGATTTGCATGATGTGAGATATTTTGGAAAAGAACCCTCAATTTTGATACCCTTGGTCTTATTTTTATACTTTTATTGGAACTTTTTTATTCTGTTCATCACATGCTTGAATATACCCTACATGCATAGTCTCTCAATATGTTTTAAAAAAAAAAATCCTGTAGGCCTACATCTCCAGAGAGCATCTCAGTACTACAGCCTACTTTCAACTATGTTTGACTTGATACAATGCAAACTGAATGGATATAGGCCCTACTACACTGGTTAAGTTACTGCGGTATGAGTTTAGGTTAAGCAGCACAACATTTTACTTGGGTTCTACAGTAGGCCTACCAAATGTATCCATGTGTGTTATTGTGCTGCGTCATTATGCTAACTTGCTAGCATGTTGATGAATATACCAGACTCTGATTTCATGCAAGTTCCATGAAGTACTTCTACAGTTCATAAGATGGTTTTAATCACAAATGGACAACAAAATAATATTGATAATATAACATTTTATGTTAAGTAGTAGAAGTGATTGACAGTGGCTGCAGGCTGTAGCTAATATTGCTGAAAATATTTCAGTGTTTCAGTATTAGTTAACTAGGATGTGAAGATGGACATAGGCTACAGAAAGGCAGACATTCAAACAGACATCCAGACAGATTTTGTCAGTGGGCTTATAAATTATTTACTCATACATGTAGTTTAGAGGCAATGGTTATGCTGAATGATGAACATGGTAAGTGTAGTAGTAATAAATTGCTACCAGATAGTTTTATTCAGAGATCATCTCTGCACAAATTTGATGTTTTTTATGTTAACCCCTTAGCGCAGCACTATGGCTCTCTGTAATGTCATTGCAATGTTGTTATGACGTAGTTAAGCATTTCCAGCAAGTGAATAGGGTCGCCGGCGACCCCTGCTGCAGTAAGAGGCTACGGATGAAGAGACCACTTGGTGCTCCTTTTAAAAGGCACAAAAGACAAGACCACCACACCCCTCAGAAATAAATACGTAGTACAGTAGCGCACAAATAAAAGGTCACCCCCCACCCTTTCCTCAGTTTGTCCAATGACACAACTCCACTTGCCAACTGCTAATAAAGTCACTTATCTGGCTTGCTCTGCTTTGAAAGGCTTGAGATCTGTTTCAATAATTTGATAGCCATCATTGAAAATGTACTTTACTAAAGGTGCATTACCACCCAGTAACTCCTACTCTCATTCGCAACCTATTTGTGTCACCCACCATACACACAGCAACAGATGGGGGATTACCCTTAACTGTACATTCAGATCCAGTGAGAACACTTAGTGGGGAACACAGAACAACTGCCAGGCCATTAACACTGACAGTGGAGACAGAAAAAAACAAGCAATGAAAGTGTGCAGTTAAAGAGCTGAAAAGGAGTAAGGTATCACAGCTCTCAAAAGTCCCTGTGTCCAAATGCCCTGAAAACAGTGTGTCAGAAAATGTAGGCATGTAGCTAGAGTTTAATAAAGGATTTTTAATTTTAGTAAGGAGTGCCTCGAAACTTTTTTTTCTTAAAATAATGTTTCCAAAATTGTTCTAGTGGTGTAACAGCATGAAAGACACCTCTGCCACTTTCCATTACGCAATTATGACACAAGGCAAGTTAGGAATTGGGAGGAGCATGCTGGGAAATCCCATGTTGCCATGCATGACCATTCCGATCTGAAGTACAGCATGTAAACTCTGGCTGAATTTGGGATCCTAACCACAGCGCGGGGAGGGAGGACAAGACATATTATTATTCTTTTTTATAAGTATTTTTTGGGGCTTTTCAGCCTTTATTGTTTTTTGTTAGACGTGATAGTGGAGGAGAGACAGGAAGTGAGCTGGGAGAGTGAGATGGGGAAGGACCGGCAAAGGACCCGGACCGGGAATCGAACCCGGATAGGCAGAGTGGTAAACGTGTGCCCTACCATACTGTATCAGCAACGGTAGGTCCAGACAAGACGTATTATTAGACAAACGGAACCTTGAAGTTTGTATACAGATCCACTATGTCGACAGACACCAGATGCAAAAGCAGCTTTACTTCAAATTTGAGATATTTTAGACAGTTTAAATCGACCTCCCCTATGAGAAAATGAATACATTGTTCTCAGACATTTCACTTGTGTTACAGTCTAACGATAGCCAGCTGGCCACTTTCAATCTGTAGGGTGGCCAAAACGGAATCTACTTAGCCTCTTACTGCACATGGGCCTGTTGGCGGGTATATTGAATCTTAACTGAAAACACTCAATTACATCAGAACAACATTTCTATGACAATGCAAAAATCTCAAGTAACCGACTTGTAAGACTTGGGCATTACCGTTTTGGTGACAATAAAGTTATAACAGAGGCTCTCCATCCATCCATCCATCCATCCATCCATCCATCCATCCATCCATCCATTCATTCATCCATTCATCCATCCATCCATCCACCCAATGCCAAAATTGTGGCAGTGTTGCTGGTGTCCTGTAGTGGTCATCAGTCTGTGGGACTGCTGCTGGCAACAATCGATGGTTATTATGAATTTAATACCAGGGTCTGCCAGCCCTGAGCCCCAGGGCAAAGCACTTGATCCCAGTTAGGCCCGGGGCGGGCTGTCCTGACACTTAGTTTGCTGTAAATCACTCTGGACGTGTGCACATGTGATAAACGTGTGAGGATATATATCGATAATCACATGCTGGATTTGAGCTGTCAATCAAAATGCTAAACTGCCAAGTTAACATTGAGTCTATTTAGAGAATTCTGATTCTCAATGCAGAAAGTTCTAAACGATTCCAGGGAAGATGGGGCTGACAAGGCAGGGAAACTATGAATGACAGGTTAAAAACAGAAGGGAAAAGGGTAGAGTCGTAGAGGGTAGGGGGAATGGAAGGAGAGAAGGAGGGAGGTCTAAAAGAAAAGAAGGAGAGACAGAGAGACATGAGGTTATTTTGAGCTTGAGGCATGAATGAGCCAAGGAGAACCAGTGTGGCCCTCAACAAGTTAAAAACCAAAGGTCATCGCCATGGAAGTATAAAAACAGAGCAAAGGGCAAGAAAACATGTCTTGTCTAGTCTGGAAACAAAAACCCAGCACTGCGCAGAATAATGACAGTGCAGATGGGATCGCTGCAACTGGAATCACTGATTGCTGAAACAACTCGATTACATCACTACAACATTGCTATCATGAGTCTTAGTTATATTCAGGGCTCTAAATTAACTTTTTCCACCACCAGCCAATTTGGCTAGTGGACATTTTTTCTTACCAGCCAAACAGAAGTTCAACTAGCCATTTTTTTTAATCTCGCCAAAATAAACTATGCATTAGGCTAGTTATTTTTTTTTCTAATTAAATGGTCATTTTGTCCAACTGTTTCTACAACACAGATACACTATATGCCTGCATAGGCTACTATATGCTTACATAATAATTAAGCATATTATAGTAGGCTATATATTTTTTCATTATTTTTTAACTTCTGCTTTATTTTTTACTTTCATTACTTAGGCCTAATTAATTTGATTAGTTTTTGTTCAATTCCTCTGAAAACAGCTGAATCACATCGCACAATCCACTCACATAACAGACCTTTAACATACAGTAACCAAGCACACAGCCAAACACTACAAAACCTCACATACGCACACCCCAAGGAAGGAGAAGAGATGAGAGGAAAATGAGAGGAGAGAGGAGGAGCTCTTCTCTACCATGCGCAACAAAATGACAAGAAGCCTAGTTAAATTAAAAGTAAATAATATCTCGGGAATCTTCGCTTCCTTTGTTACTTCCACAGCTTCGTCGTTGGTTGCTTTTTTTTTTCTTTCCGATGGCGTGGGCTTTCCAACTTAGTTGCGCCACGACTCTGAACATTTCAGAAGACAACTGAACTGACAGCTACGGTCACACTACTCTGACAGTCGGCTCTCCTCCTCTGCCCTGGTCGCTATTTCGTTCCACAACCACTCATTTTTAACGTCACTATTTACAATTACTACTAGCATTCACCAACACACAGAACCTTGCTCTAACCCCCGCCACATTCTCATCACTCGCACAAAACATAGTCTACACAACAGAAGTAGCGCTATGCATAATCTGCGTAAGTCCTGTTATTGAAACGGTCAGGGTTTCGCTGCTTCAAAAATGCAGCCTGTTACAGCAAGGTTCATATAGTAATAATAGCAGTAGTGACGTTAAAAGGGTTGTAGCGAAAGCGACGAGAGCATAGGAGGAGAGCTGCCTGTCAGAATAGTGTGAGCGCAGCTTAGCTGACAGAAGGCTGGTCGTCTGAAATGTTTTCAATCCTGGCGCGCGCAAGAGTTGACGCTGGATGCACTGGAAAGCCCACGGTGGGAGGCTACGTCGTGACGCTAGTGTCCATGGGTAATGTAGGAAATCTCGCCCTATAACGTTCGTCAGAGCAGCGGTTTACCGTTCATAAGTTACTGTAGGCCTACTCGGGCGCTACTAGCCAAATTGGCGGGTAGGTATTTTTTTCTACTAGCCAAAATGAATTTTCACCCGTGTTTGGCGTGTTGGCGTGTGTTAATTTAGAGCCCTGGTTATATTACAGATTAAGTTACAGATTAAGTAACATTAAGGAACAGTAAATATATCTTTCATTTTTTTGCAATCTGCTAATGTGTGTTTGCGCTTGTTGCGCTACTACACGAACAACAAAATCCACGGTAACACTTTAAAATAATGACTACATATTCACAGCTTTATAAACACTTTGTTAACATTTAATAATAATTAACATTTAACAAAGCATTTACAAATGTTTGTGAATGACTAATAACCAAAATACGATTATACAGTGGAGTGGGAATCAACTTCTACTTTGTGAGTTTTATGTGATTTCATGCCTTCTGGTCGTTGGAGGAGAAACTTCCAGCACCGATGTGTTTGCGCTGTGTTCGCTGTGCTAACATAGTATTTCTTGCCCATTTATAAACATTTGTAAACATGATAATTAGTTGATAATTAGTTCATTATTTATGAAGTGTTTATAAAGCTGTGGATAGGTAGTTATTCTAAAGTGTTACCAAATCCACAAATCAAAATTACACCATACTGTGCTGTCATGCATACTATCAAACTCCTCTGACAACAAACCTTGAGGGAGCCCGGAGATCAGATTAAGTCGGCGAGAGAGTGTCAGAAACTCTTTACCGTAAGACTAGTCGCCATTTCAAAAACTTGTTAGCCGTCCAAAGGGGAAATGTGTGTGAATGAAGTCAGGGATGACGTTATTGGCGGTGGCTGCTTCACATTCACTTAGGTGTGAAAGAAACGATAACCTTTTGATCTCCACCGTGCCTCACACTCGATGGCTTTTTGTGTCAATGTGACAAGAAATACATCTGTGCTGCCACAGATTTATCTAATTAAGAAGCTAAACCCAGTTAGCGTATGCACGACCATATTATCGCCAAGCATGAAGTGAGTTTTAACTCGGGGAGATTCGACAGGAAGTGAGTGAGAGAGAGAGATGGGGAGAATCGTTAAATGACCTAGGGCCGGAATCAAACCCAGGTCCCCAACGTAACAGTACGGTGCCTTAGAATGAGCTGTTTTTTAGGTCAGTCCTAATGTGAACTGCCTTTTTCAATGAATAGATCCACAGTTTTAAGTGAAAGTGTATTAGAAACGTCCGATAATAGGAAATTCCAATACTAGCCCTTGCTCAAGGTCTTAATATTATTTCCATGTTTTTAAAAAATATCTTTTACGTTGAAGGATGTTGCTCAGGTGTGTGTGTGTGTGTGAGAGTAAAGTTAAGTAAAGTAAGTGAAGTGTAATGTCGCCGGGGCTTTGTCAGCAAGAACTGGATATCTGAATGGCATGGTGCGGTTGGTCTTGGCCAGCCTATAAATACTCCTCCAGATAGTCCAGTGGCCTGCATGCCTATTAGACTCTCCTAATGTGAGTGCACTTAGGGAGTTGTCATCCCTGATCAAATTAAGTTGACGTTTGATGGCGAAGCTTAGCCCCCACCCGACCCCCATTCTGCATTGGGCTGCTGACAGCTTTGGCCGGGCCCGGGACAAAGTCATCTGGAAGGCCCCCCCTCTCAATACATACAATGTAGTGACGAATCAGTTCTGGCCCCCTCTTACCCTCGTCCTGCGGCAACTGACCTCTTTGCCCCCCCTGTCTGCTTCCCTGCCCACCCCCATTGGCTATGACTTCAAGGTGCATAGAATTTCAGGTTGAGCATCATAAATCTGGCCAACTGGCCTGCTTCTGACTATTCCTTGGATGGTTCCTACAGTATGACATCACAGGCTTAAGCATTCAGTATGTTATTGGGATCCATAATCTTGAACCAATGCCAACACGTGCATGCTTACACATCACATTGATGGGATCTGTGATCTAGGATGCATTTCCCAAAAGGACTTAAGCCTAAGTACTACTTATGCTCACACGTAACACCATTATAGAGTTTACTGTCTGTTTCCCAAAACCATCTTCGCAAACATAACTTTATGTGTGGCCTTAAGTAGTCTTAGCGCGCTAAGATTGTTCTTAGCTACATTGCACAGTGCACACCCAAAGGAAATTAAGGGAAAAGAGGAAACCTGCACTTGAAGTTGCTGCTTTAAAACGCAACTGTAAGGGCCTTAAGGGCCCTTAAGAACGATCTCAGTGGCTGTGCACGAGTGTTCATGTATGACCATGTTTGATAAGCAGGCGCAGAAAATCTAAGAACGTAGAATTGTAGAATCAGTCGTTTATGTTGTACTTAAACCTAAGATCCATTGTTATCAGGAAATGACCCCTGATTGGTTGAATCATTGACACGAAGAAGCTTGAACATGTGCCACTGATTGGTTCCAAATGTGTTCATAATGACACATTTACGTTAGCCTGGTTTCTACCAGAGCTCTGTGTGTGTTTTTAGCTCTAGAGCCCCCTGGTGGCGCTCCAAACACACACGTTGGTCTGGGAGCATGTAGCAGGATTCCATTTCTCAGGTCAAAAAAATAATCGGAGCATTTATTGCTTCAAAATCAATGGCAGCTCACATTGAGGAGTCACAGGACATATTGTAGAGACTATATTGATGCTTTAGAGATCAACAGAAAACTTTTTGAAGGAATTTGTTGATATTGATGCAATATATGCTCCAATTATTTTTTTACTGGAGAAATGGAATGCTGTATACATGCTCCCAGACCTAGTAGTGGAGCTCATGAAGCTGTGCGGAACTACAGGTCGGGCAAGAGGCAGGCATCATTTACGTAGCAGCTGTCATTGATCTCTGTGAATTTCCTGTGTAGGCAGGAAGCAGAAAGCAATCTGTGGGCATTTGGGACGTTGCGTTCCAGCTATCCCCCTGATGTAGATTTAAAATGAAAAGCATGTTGCTTTTGTTAAATGCAGGAAATTACATCTAAGAAATGCTTAATTTTCTGGCGGACAACCTCCAGACCCCCTGCCACAATGAAGTGTCCTGGAATTTTTCCCTTGACAGTTGGCAACCGTACAGCCATGTCTCCCTACTACTGTCCTACTACTGCTTCCCACAATTTTGTAGTACTGGTAGGACCAATTGGAAGAGTGTTAAATTTGACTATGTTAGTGTGGAATAGACAGAAGGGTCACAACTAAAAGTAAACATAAAAAAACCAAGAGCTTCCTTCCAAAACAGGTAACTAATCTGAGTAAAAAGTGGACCTGTGTACTTGTCTTGCAATTAGCTGACTCTGCACTGGTTGGGTCAAGTTTGTGGTGGCTTCTTGTTAGGTTTTCAGAGTTTTTCAGTAACACAGTCAATCTGCCTCATTACTAGGTACAGTGGAGTAACAACTATGTAATAGCATGTGCTAGTGTTGTACTTACAACGTGAATTTACTTTTACTTTTAATTTTGGCGCCTCTTGGAATAGCACAACTTTTAAATGATCTTTGTGTTTGTGTTACAGTTCGTCACGTTCTTTCACAATCTGGGGATGATCTGGAGATGGTCATCCAGCAAGTTTTACCGTGAAGAAGGTTAATTTGATAGTTGTCTTTCCTTAGTGTTTAACACTCTCAAATAATGTTTTGCAAATGTCCCTTTTAGCGATTGCTTGTCTTAAACCCTGTGTGTATCTCTCAAACTCTCAGAGACTCAACTCATGAGACAATATAGCTATTGCATGTAGGGATAATTAGAGACACAATACTATTTCTATTTTATCCGACTGTAAATACATATGCCTACAGCCCTGTTCTCCTTTACCGAAAAGGACTTTGGGTCTATGTATATGTGTTTAGAAAAAAAAATACCTGGAGTATTATTACATGGAACGGTTCTCTCAGCGGACGGAAATACATTCATTTAATCCTCCTGCATGAATGGCATCGCATCGTGGTCACATTACCGTCGGCAAAGACCGTACAGTATGGACGCTTATCAACAGTCCCTGCCATCAGGTCCCTGATGCGGTCAGCTCTATCCCCAGTCCCCAGTTATGAATGCGGCAGGCATGCATGACTTTCTCTAATTAATAAGTAGCTACCGAGAGGCTTTTATGGAAGTTTTATCCAGTTGACCCAGGCCATAAATTATTTACAATTCCACTGTTTTATCACACACTGACTCTCTCTCTCCTCTCTCTCTCTCTCTCTGTCTCTCTCTCTCTCTCTCTCTCTCTCTCTCTCTCTCTCTCTCTCTCTCTCTCACACTCACACACTCACACACACACACACTCACACACTCACACACTCACACACACACACACACCCACACACACACACACACACACACACACACACACACACACACACACACACACACACACACACACACACACACACACAGTACGCACATAGAGTACACAGTAATGCACATCAGTGCACACACATACGCACACACACACGCACACACACACACACACACACACACACACACACACACACACACACACACACACACACACACACACACACACACACACACACACACACACACACACACACACACACACACACACAGCCTTAATTGAGGCATGACTCAGTCCTTAGGGGGAGCAGTGTGCTACCACTGACTATTTTAAAGTGACCTTGTGCCCTTTGCCACGGACCAGGCCGAACGCCTGCATCTATGACACACACGAGTGGGAGTAGGAGCTTCAGATTGCAGATGATGCATGCGTGCACAGCTTTTAGTTCCAGCATTCTGCACAATTTTGTGTACTTATCCTCAGTATCTTTTTTTGGTCAACCAATAGTTTAGTTTTAGAGACCAGACCTTGTTACTGTGTTTAGGGGGCTCTGTGCAGAATTAATGTTGGAGTGAAATTTATTTCAGAATATCCAAGAAAAATATAGTCTAGCAACCATAAAATTACATATAAAATCAAATGAAAATAAAATATGTACACATTTACGAATCTACCCTCGTAACAATATGGCAATATGAAACCTCATACATGACAAATGTGTGAAAATCAACAAAAGTTGAACCATTTTCAGCAATGAAACTGTACATCAAAGGACATACTGGATCAGTTACGTTTGAACAGAATTGTATTTTACAGTATCAACAGAAAGAGGAAGTACTGCAGTCATATTTTTGTTTGTTTTGTTCTATGTTATAATGTTTGTTCTTGATTATGTACAGTATCAACTGCATTTTGTAGAATAACATATCAGTCTTACAAATCAATTAAAAAGGCAACAAGAGTGGAAGTGCAAGTAAAAGGGTCTTGAAGTGTGCTTTGTGTCAATTGAAAAAAGGATGAAAAAGGCCTTCATGTATTATAGATGGATCTCCTCTTTTCATGAGCAAGAAAGACGGCAGGAGGGACAAAGGGGTCAGTTGCCCCGGGCCTAGTGAGAAGGTGTGGTGGTTGTGCAGAATTGAGTCCCCAGTACATTGAATGTATTTATCGGGGTTCAACTTTCGTCCCAGGCCCGGCCAAAGGAAGCTGTCAGTGGCCCCGTTCATGAGCGCTAGTTTTTAACCCCTTAAGACACGGCATGATAAATTAGCTGTTACCAGAATGGCAATGACCAAGTCGTAATGTATTACTAAAGGCCCCGTGTGCTTTCATAGTAGTGTAGTACTATAGCAGTTAACTTTCAATGTCTATTACAGCGTGCCACAGGAGGTACGGCGTGCATTAAGGGGCTACGATCACAGAGTTCGCGAGAGGTCACAAGGGGTCATGCAGGGTCAGGGACATGTCATATAGGTCATGGGGCATGCTTGGAAGTTAAGGGCTTCAAGTTAAAAGACTCTTAACAACTGGATGAGTTCTGTCTGTGGTTTATGGTTTGTTTTGCAATAGCTAGGAAATATATTACCTCATGAAATGACACGAAAGAGGCGAGAACCCATACTTATTTTGTACTCATATTTTATACTTCTATTGTAAAATGTAATTATACTGTACTGGTTGTTGGTTGTTTGGTTCCTTGGCTTTGCTGATCTAGGTTTAGATATTTGTTTAGATATTTGTTTTGTTCTGCCAGTTAGCCGAATTTGCCTCAGTCGAAAAGGTATTTCATTACATTTTAGTGAAAAGGAATTTTAGAGGCATTTCCAGCATTTCCTTTCTAAAGACATCTTCTCTGGTAGGGTGACTAAAATAATTGCCGTGGATGCTGGTGTGACGATATGGAGGTACTGTATGTGTGTGAGTGTGAGTGCTTCGGTGTGTCTAATGCAGGGATTCTTAACCATAGGGCCGCGGCCCAAAGCTGGGGCCGTGCTCAAAGCCGTGCTCAGCAACCTGAGGGCCGCGGAAAAGTTTCAACCTCGCACTTGTGGGCCGCAAGGGGCCGTGCAACTGTGTAGGCCTACAATATCAAATAAACATGCTGAAGACCGCGTAGCCTATGTCTTTTCTACTCTAGCCCAGTTCTGCTGCTTAAATTAAACGATCACACCGTGCACCGCTGTTTTTTAATGGTTGAAGACGTTGTCAAAGTCGGCAATACACTTAGCAGTAGGCTACACGAATGGAGGATGAGAAATTACCCAGCGGTGTGAAGTGTAATTTGATATAATATAATATACTATTATATAGGCTAATACAGTAATAAAATATAATAGTATAATATAATAGGCCTAATTATTTGTATATATATACACAATATGTGTGGGCATGGGCAACATGCTATTAGATGGGCCCCGGGCCTCTCTGCACTGAAAAAAATGGGCCTCAACGTCAAAAAGGTTAAGAATCCCTGGTCTAATGCATTGTGCATGAACTGTTACTGTAAGCTAAATTGTGTTTACACACTGTCTCAGAAAGACAGACAGATGGAGTAAGAGACACAAAAATGGGAGAGCGAGAGAGAGAGAAAGAGAGAGAGAGAGAGAGAGAGAGAGAGAGAGAGAGAGAGAGAGAGAGAGAGAGAGAGAGAGAGAGAGAGAGAGAGATCAGATGGCAGTTGCTATTCCAGAAGCAGTGGCCATGTAGGGGAGCTTCTATAAACTGCCTGTGTGTGTGTGTGTGTGTGTGTGTGTGTGTGTGTGTGTGTGTGTGTGTGTGTGTGTGTGTGTGTGTGTGTGTGTGTGTGTGTGTGTGTGTGTGTGTGTGTGTGTGTGTGTGTGATACCACTGAGAATCCTTATGAGCATTTAAGTGTTTGTTTGTGTGTGTGTGTGTGTGTGTGTGTGTGTGTGTGTGTGTGTGTGTGTGTGTGTGTGTGTGTGTGTGTGTGTGTGTGTGTGTGTGTGTGTGTGTGTGTGTGTGTGTGTGTGTGTGTGCGTGATACCACTGAGAATCCTTATGAGCATTTAAGTGTTTGTTTGCGTGTGTGTGTGTGTGTGTGTGTGTGTGTGTGTGTGTGTGTGTGTGTGTGTGTGTGTGTGTGTGTGTGTGTGTGTGTGTGTGTGTGTGTGTGTGTGTGTGTGTGTGTGTGTGTGTGTGTGTGTCTCATGGTCAGGGAGGTCGTTTGGTCAGATATGTTGGTAAGACATTTGGACAGATAAGTGTTGAGGAAGCAGAATTCAAAACTGTCTGATGTCCACATGCACCTCCATAATAAACCCATGAATACACACAGAGAAAGATACACAAAGAAGCGTACACACACACACACACACACACACACACACACACACACACACACACACACACACACACACACACACACACACACACACACACACACACACACACACACACACACACACACACACACACACACACACACACACACACACACACACACACACACACACACACACACACACACACAGCATTCATTTTTACACACCATGGTTTTCACCAGGAACATTTCGAAATGGATGCTGGCTTCTCAGAGGATGCTGACATGCTGACCTTTGGGTATGGGGATAATCTTGCCCTCAGTCACTCAACTTTATGAGAGTGACATCAAGTTTGATTAATTGCTAATTACAAATTGCAAGTATATAAAATGCCTGTTTTTTGGGGGGGGGTTTTGATGGAAGATCGTGATAAAAATAAATCGGAATTGAGTTTTTATGTTATAAAAAAATGTGATATGACATTTTTGCCTTATCGCCTACCCCTAGACACGTGTTGTGATTGGTAGGACTAGTCTGGTGCCTCCTGTGGCAATCTTACAACAACCACCTCGCGTAAAATATTTTTGGCTGTTGGGATTTGTCTAGTTTACAAGCAGCACATAGAAACACTTTTGGCAAGGTGCCTAATGGGGACTACCCTTCTCAACCATGGATTCCTACTCTTCCTGCTTATGACTGGTAACCATTAACCTGATTTTCATCATCTGGCTGCGTTCAACAACTACACGCGAGGGCGTTCCATTCCCTGCTGCACCCATCTGAAAAGCAGTGGAGTGATTGGACTTTCAAATTAAAGCGAGCCAATTATGAATCGCGGGTGGGACTTTCAGGGGACATAGTCATTACAATTTTGGTGACAGTAAGGTTATAACATAGGCTCTGCGCTAAGGGGTTAAATTTGGGGCCTCAATCCCAGTGACATGATGGTGGTTGTAGCTCCAGAATGCTCTTCAGCTTCTCTTAGCCTTTTGCTGCGGTCAACTGTATATGTTTTGAGTTTTTGATTGACAGATGACTGTGTGCAGCAGCTGCGTCAGTGGAAGTGACCTCACTCCAAGGGTCAGGTGCTCAAATAACAGCCCCTGATTGGGTGTGAATGAACACATGCCAAGATCAGGGCTGTTGATTGGTTGTGATGTATGCTAGATGAAATGCAGTAACCTCTGAATTGTTTCGCACCATTTTCTTGCGGGGTCAATAACGAGGCTGATTCCTATTAATAAAAAGAGTGAGGTATGGCTGTCGACCAATCTGATTGAACAGAATCTGTGTCAATCAGACAAAGTGAACATTTTGGTCGGTAAATTCATGCCCATGAAGCTATGAGAAGGGGAATGGGTGACATTTCTCTCTCAGATGCAATAACACATGGGTTGATTACTCCCAGCCTTGTCCTGGCCATCCCATAATACTACCATTTCATTTCGTAGTAGGGAGCTAATCTATTGTACGTAGGATGGCGCGCGAGGCTAGATTACCTAGATTACTCCTATTCCTCATCTTCTCTGTCCATCTTTTATTTTACGCTTTTATTTCATGCTCTCTTTATTAATTTTCTATTCTTTTTTCAGTCTTTTTTGTTCTTCATGTTCACTTCTCTGTTCTCTCTTAACACGACTCTGTAACACGACTGTTGTTCTTTAAAATTGTAGCTATTATTTTCTGTTCTACACATCATTCTCCCCTCTCTCTTTCTCCATCTCTCTCTCTCTCTCTCTCTCTCTCTCTCTCTCTCTCTCTCTCTCTCTCTCTCTCTCTCTCTCTCTCTCTCTCTCCTCTTGTGAAATTAGAGCTTTTCTTATGCAGCACAGTGTGTCTGTGCATGGTGCCATAAATCGCCCAGCCCTCTCTAACTAATTTATCCCTTCAGCTATCAATCAAGGCCCTCTGAGCAGTTTAATGCGAGATGGAGGAGGAACAGAGACAGAGAGAGAGGGAGGGGGGGCATAGCAGGGAGAGGGTGGGGATAGAGATGGACAGAGGAAGAAAAGAAGAGAGAGATAGAGAGGGTTGGAGGAAAAGTGAGATTAATGGGGGAAGAAATGTACAGAGAAAAGGGGGAAGAGATGGAGAGAGAGATATGGAGGGAGAGAGAAAGAAAGAGAGAAGCATGGCAAAGATGGATAGAGAGAGTAGCAGAGAGAGTTGGAGAGGAGCTGGTGCACGGTGTTGAATGGGTGGCGATGGGGTGCTGCAGTTAGTGAATCAATCTACACACTCTGTTCTTCCAAAGACCCATAAAAACATGGAACTATGTGGGCCTGGTGTCCTCTCTCTCTCTCTCTCTCTCTCTCTCTCTCTCTCTCTCTCTCTCTCTCTCTCTCTCTTCTCTCTCTCTCTCTCTCTCTCTCTCTCTCTCTCTCTCTCTCTTCTCTCTCCTCTCTCTCTCTCTCTCACACACACTCCTCACACACACACACACACACACACACACACACACACACACACACAAATGCACACACACTGTTACACATACCCTACCCTACTGACCTTTGATATACAGACAGAAACCAAGACGTTAAGTCATTAGGTAAAGATACGCACGCGCACACACACACACACACACACACGAAAATATACACATCAACACTGAGGTGTCACCCTACATTTTTAAATGACAAGTGACATTTTTACTGGTGGGCAGGGCTGTGATGTGTGTAAAAAATTTAATTAGTTATTTGATAGTGCCTGAGCGATCAGAAGATATTACATCGTGAAGAGTAAGAACGAGTAGATCGCCAACAATCTGTCAAAGTGGAGAAATCGTACAAATCGGAATCCAAATCGAAATATTAATTTTATTTTAATATTATTTATTTTGTATTACCTACCCCTTGTGTGCGCACATGTGTTTTAACATAGCACAATAATACCGTTTTATTTTGAGTTAATAAGAATTTCTTTCCAGGTGTATGTAGGTCTAGTTTGTGTGTTATCTATTCCATAGTAGTAAAGCTAGAGAGAGAGAGAGAGAGAGAGAGAGAGAGAGAGAGAGAGAGAGAGAGAGAGAGAGGAGACAAGAGAGAAACAGCTAGCTAACAGAGTAGAACATAGCGAGTAAACTGGTCGATGGACCCGCTTAGCGACAAGCAATCTCATCTCTGTGTTCAAGTTATAGTCTGGCCTGCCAGGTCAAAGATTTTCATATTTTCCTCTGATATTTATGCATCTCATAAACCAAAATGATCATTACTGGATCATCATTACGCTTATGTTTCTGTCTCTACCATATTTTTATTTATTTGCCTGGCAGAAAGGGGCTTCCATACTTCTGGAAAAGTTTCGTATTCATTTTAACTTTCATTCGTTTTATCTACAGTATATCCACCCATTTCTCTTCCAATTGCCTTTTCAGCTTTCTGCTGTCTGTCACTCAGCAATCCCCCATATGGATTTATTTCACTCTATCATATCTCTTTCCTTTAATCCTCTCATCACCACACCTCCCCCTCTTCTCTCCTTTATCTGACACACACACGCACGCACGCGCACACACACACACACACACTGTTGCTCCTTCCCTGTCTCTGTCTCTGTCTCTGTCTCTGTCTCTGTCGCTCTCTTTCTCTCTCTCTCCTTCCCATAATTCCCCCATACTTGCTGATGTCCTACGTTTAATATACATATGACAGCNCCCCCCCCCAACAGACACCCTCATACCACCCGTATAAATCCCTCTCTCATCTCATCCCTTCCTCTCACCCCCCCTCCCCACCTCCAGCTGGCTACCCTGCCTCTCCAACCCCCCCCCCTCACTATTAAACCCTGTTCTCCATTTTCACTCTCCTCCTCTTTTTCCTCCTGCTCCTCACTTCTTGACATAGTGATAGCTTCTTTTCAAGCTTTATCACTCTATCAATCACCTCCTCCTCCTCCTCCTCTTCCTCTTTTTCATCATCATCCTATACTGTATCATGGGTCGGAATCCTTCACACTTCACTCCCCGTCCCCCATACCATACCCACATATACACACACGGATGCATTTGATCTGTTATCTGGTCCCAGGGGGTTGTGTATGTGTGTGTGTGTGTGTGTGTGTGTGTGTGCGTGCGTGCGTGCGTGCGTGCGTGCGTGCGTGCGTGCGTGCGTGCCTGCGCGTGTGTGTGTGACTGACCTTGAGTGTGTGTATATCAAATGACAGCTGTGTGTGTGTGTGTGTGTGTGTGTGTGTGTGTGTGTGTGTGTGTGTGTGTGTGTGTGTGTGTGTGTGTGTGTGTGTGTGTGTGTGTGTGTGTGTGTGTGTCTCAGCACCTCCTTAGAGCTGACTCCACAAGGGCCCCCTCGTTTTATTTATGCCTTTCCCCAACATACACCTCCACTCGACCTGTGTGTGTGTTTGTGTGTGTGTGCATGTGTACGTGTGTGTGTGTGCGTCTACTGTACATCATACACATCGTATAAATGTAATGTAGCCTACTATTTACTGACTCCATAAAGGCTGAGCCTTCATTTTATTTGTCACTAGTGAAAAATAGGCCTATAGTATAGGGCTGCTCGATTATGAGAAAAATCAATATCGTGATTATGTCAGTCAATAATGATATCACATTTTTTTAGCCAAATTTATTTTAAAGGGACACTGTGTGAGATTTTTAGTTGTTTATTTCCAGAATTCATGCTGCCCATTCACTAATGTTACCTTTTTCATGAATATTTACCACCACCATGAAATTCTAACTATTCATTATGACCAGAGAAATTGCACTTTTCATACATG
>NC_085877.1:24184248-24191748 GCF_034702125.1 Engraulis encrasicolus | reverse complement strand
CACACACACACACACACACACGCTCACGCACACAAGAACTGACTAACAAAGAAAGACGCTTAGTTTTAGTTAATATCATGTCATGATGACTCTGTGGGTTTGTGTCTTAAATGACATATTCAATGTAAAATGAAATGTATGTTTCCTGCTTTGAGAAGTACTCCGCTGGCCCGTTTATTTTTGTTTATTAATTGATGTAGTTGACGTTTTTACCTGCGTTCGGGTTTTGAATAAAGAGATTGTGAAGAATTGGGAAGTCATCCAGACAGGATTTGAACCAAGGTCCTCATGGACTATGTTGTCTGTATGTGGTACATGCATATGTATAAGTGTACGGAGCCGTAGCATCTCAATGCCTGTTGTATTTTGAACTTCATTGCTTTACTCAGTTTGACTTAGCATAAAGTGTCACCACCTCCTTTAGTATGACAAAGGCCCTGGAAATGGCAGCATCAATACCTGTATTGCAATCAGCTGATTCAGAGATGGCGGCATGGAATGCGGCATTTCATATGACTTTGTCCCGGGCCAGCCAAAGCTGTCTGCGGCCCTGTGCGTATACATCACTAGCCAAAATTACTAGCTGATTTTACTAGCCAAACACACAGTCACTAATGGGCCAACGTGGCTAAGTTGGTCTTTTTTACTAGCCAAACTGAAATTTCTCCAGCTTTTGGCCAGTTGGCTGGTGTTCATTTAGAGCAAGGGTGGGTAACCTATGTCTCGAGGGCCGTTTGCAGCCCTTGAGGCCGTTTTATCTGGCCCCTGATATAATTTCAATGTTATGCAGCTTCACATGAAATATGACATGTTTTGTAAAGGAATCTTAGAAATTACATTTCCAATACCATTAAGATATTTTCAGGGGACCTAGAGAAGATGGGTTCTGTTTTAAAGGTGTCTACCTTCAATATGGGACTAAATTGCAGGGGGAAATCCTGATTTGTGTTCATAGTACGGCCCTCGGAGGACTTCACAGCACTTGTAGGAATTTGAAGTGGCCCTTCAAATGAAGAAGGTTCCCCACCCCTGATTTAGAGTCCTGCATACACATACAGAACACACACAGTGCCCCGCTCCCCAGTAACTGCTGGTCAGTGGGGACCCAAAAGTGGACGGTGTCGTCAGGACTTCCCCAGCTGTCGCCTCTGTCACACACACACACACACACACACACACACACACACACACACACACACACACACACACACACACACACACACACACACACACACACACACACACACACACACACACACACACACACACACACACACACACACACACACACACACACACACGGGACACCCTTGCTCGTCTGCCATGTGGGAAACAGAGGTATGGGAGGAATTTCTGGGTGACCTCATTTTGAACACACACACAACACATACGTACACACACACACATGCACATGCGCACACACAACTTTACACAGACACGCACACACACACAAATACACATAAATACATACATAGCTGTGGAACAGGTGTGAGCTCAAGTGTTCCACTGTGAATTCTTACCATGTGTGTGTTTGTGTACAGAGAAAGGGTACAGAGTGGAGCAATAGTAACGCAACACTAACGCTGAGAACATTACAGGAACAGTCCACCCTTTTTTGGTTTTCACATATTTGAAGTATTTCAAAGCATCATTCATGAATGTGCGTGACATTTCCCTTTCAGTGTTTTCAGTACTTAGCCTAGATCTATTGATGAGAATTATTAGCATAGCTTAGCATAATCACTGGAAGTGAATGAGACCATTAGCATCAAGCCACAAGTGATCACAGGAGGGGATTAAATAGCTGTTTTGCACTCTGGTGAATTTTACATTAATTTTAAAGTAGTTTATAAGTACATTTGATGATGTTTTGTTTGCTCCCATAGACTTACATTGCTACGCTTATTTGGCTACTGTTCTATGCAAACACGGTCGAAAAATCCCATGTATTCTCATATTTTACTGGGACTTATCTACATATGAGCAATTTCTTGAAATGAGGTGAACCACTATCGTTTCAGTTGCTGCATTGTTTATTAGGTGTAGAGAATGTTGTAGGTGAAGAGAACGTAGTTTCAATGTTGTATAAATGTGCATAGTCTTCAAGAGTCAAAAATGTTGATTGAAGTAGGCTAAAAAAGGGAATTCTAACTTCTGTTTTGAACCCGGGTACTCTGCTACTTTTTCAGCTTATATCATATTATTTGGTGTGTCTACTCTGTAAGCATCATCCTTCTATTAGATATCTCTCTCTCTCTCTCTCTCTCTCTCTCTCTCTCTCTCTCTCTCTCTCTCTCTCTCTCTCACACACACACACACACACACACACACACACACACACACACACACACACACACACACACACACACACACACACACACACACACACACACTCCCCCCGTCTCTCTCTTTCTCCCCCCTATATATTCATACTCAGGTCGGGGGCAGCTTTGAAGTTGTCCAGCTGATATATTGTGATGATGTATAATGGGTAAATGGTGTTTCAGACATTTCAAATCTCTCTCTCTCTCTCTCTCTCTCTCGCTCTCCGTCTCTCTCTCTCTCTCTCTCTCTCTCTCTCTCTCTCTCTCACTCTCGCTCTCCGTCTCTCTCCCTCTCTCTCCCTCCCTCTCCCCCTCTCTCTGTCTCTCTCTCTCTCTCAGCCTGCCTGTCCCCTCCCTCTTTCCCTACTCCTTCTCTCTCAGCTCAGCTGTCTTCTGGTGTCTCATAGCTCCCACATTTAGCCTCCTTACCCCTACACCACCCCACCCCACACCACTCTACTCCTCACAGCACTACCTCATTCCTTCCTCTCACCACCTCCTTTTCCCCTTTGCTCTCCCCCCTCTCCTGTACCCTCTCTTTTCTCCCCCTCTCCACTCTCCTCTCTTCCTCTACTATCCCCTCTCCTCCTCTCCTCCTCTCCTCTGTCTATCCTCCTCTCCTCTCCTCATTTACCCTCCGCTCTCACCTCTCCTTTGCCCTCTCCTCTCCTTTCTCTTCCTTTGCCCTTTCCACTCCCATCTCTTCCTTCTCTCCTCTCCTCTCATCTCCTCCCCCTCTCCTCTCTTCTTTGCCTTCTCCTCTTATTGGCCTCCTCACCCACCCCACCATACCCTCTCCCCACCTCCCTTTGACTTTCCCACGACTCGCCTCCTTCTTTGCCCTCTCCTCTCCTCCTTCTCCTACAACTCACCTGTCTTCTCCCCTCTTCTCATCTTCTTGTATTCATCCCCCCTGCCTGTTCTCTGCAGTTCTTCACCCCTTGTCTCCTTTCCTCTCATCTCCTGCTCAACTCCTTAAACCATCACCCCTCCTCCTTCTTTTCCCTCTACATTAATCCTTCCTTTACTCTCCCCTACCTCTCTTCTCCTTTCAGGCTCCTTACATTCATCACTCCATATACTTTTCCATTCCTCCCGGTCACTCCCTCTTTTGCCCTTGTTCATCCTCCTCCCTCTGTTATCCTCCCATCTCCCCCTCCTCCTACTTTAACCAACCTACTTCTCTCCTCTCCTCTCCTCCTTTCTCTCTCTCTCTCTCTCTCTCTCTCTCGACATCTTCGCTCATCTCCTCCTGACAGTTCTCCAAGTCTTCTCCTCTCCTATTCACCTCCTTACACTAGAAGCCGCTCACACACTCCTCCATTCCTCCCTCTCACCATCTCCACCTTCAGTCAATCCTCCTCTCCTCTCCTCTCCTCTCCTCTCCTCACATTTATCCTGTCCTTATTCCCCCTCATTTCACCTCTCCTCTCCTCTCCTCTCCATTACTCCTCGTCCCATTTGTCCTGTCCCTCTCCTCTCCTCTCCTCTCCTCTCCTCTCCTCTCCTCTCCTCTCCTCCCCTCTCCTCCATTTGTCCTCCTGAGCCCAAACCCTCACAGCACATGACATAACGTCACATTACATTTGCTTTGTTATTTACAGCATGAATGTGTCCCCTCATTCCTTCTCCTCCTCCTCTTCTATCCTCCCTTCATTTTTCATCATCTGTCATCTCTTCTCCTCTCCTCTTATTTTCCCCATTCCGCGTGGTCACGATTTAGTGTGTGCAGGCGTGTGTCTGCATGTGTGTGTGTGTGTGTGAGCGTGTTTCTGCATGCATGTGTGCGTGCGTGCGTGCGTGTGTGTCTATGTATCTGTGTCTGTGTGCGTGCGTGCGTGTGTATGTGTCCGTGTGCGTGCGTGCGTGCGTGCGTGTGTGTGTGCGTGCGTGCGTGCGTGTGTGTGTAAATGCTTGGGGGGTATGACTCCCCCCCTGGTTAAATTTGGCCATGCTACATGAGAGATGAGCACAAGGCCCCTAGTCTTTTCCTAACAACCATGTTGTTCTCTCTCTCTCTCTCTCTCTCTCTCTCTCACTATCTCTCTCTCTCTCTCTCTCTCTCTCTCTCTCTCTCTCTCTCTCTCTCTCTCTCTCTCTCTCTCTCTCACTATCTCTCTCTCTCACTATCTCTCACTCCCTCTCTTTATCTCTAGCTCTTTCTCTCTCTCTTTCTCTCTCTTTCTCTTTCTCTCTAGCTCTCTCTCTCTCTCTCTTCCCTCCTTCTCATGTCTATCTCTTTCTCTTGACGTGATCTGGTGCTTCATTTATTAACATAATGTACCATGTACCACAGTAAAATAAAGCAGTATCATTAAGAACACCACATACAGTATACTCTGACCCATTCATATGCACACAAGAAACATACATTTAGCATACATTGACAATGACACACACACACACGCACACACGCGCGCACACACACACACACACACACACACACACACACACACACACACACACACACACTCGCGCGCACACACACACTGTATTCAGCACATAACTGTATTCAGCACAATCTTTTATTGTCACTTGAACAATACCATGCTTTCCCTCTTGGTGGTGCTGTTTGCTTCAGAAAGCATCATTATCCCTTCCAGTGTCTCTGGTATGGAGAGGACACAAGACTGCAAATGCAATGTTGTGTAAAAGAATAGAAAAATAAAATAAATACAGTGCCCTCCATAATTATTGGCACCCCTGGTTGAGATGTGTTTTTTAGCTTCCAATTATTTTATTTTTTTTCTAAATAATATGGGACCTTAATGGAAAAAAAGGAGAAAAATCCAACCTTCAATACAAGTGCATTTATTCAGTGGGGAAAAAAATCCCACATAAAGAAATAATTATTTGACATCAAATAATGTGTGTCACAATTATTAGCACCCCTGGTGTTAATATTTTGTACAACCCCCTTTTGCCAACAAAACAGCACCTAATCTTCTCCTATAATGTTTCACAAGATGGGAAAAGACAGAAAGAGGGATCTTCAGCCATTCCTCTTTGCAGAATCTCTCTAAATCATCCAGAGACCTCGGTCCTCTCCTCTGTACTCTCCTCTTCAGCTCACCCCACAGGTTCTCAATGGGGTTGAGGTCAGGGGACTGAGATGGCCATGGGAGGAGCTTGATTTTGTGTCTGGTGAACCATTTCTGTGTAGATTTGGCCATATGTTTAGGGTCATTGTCTTGCTGAAAGACCAAGTGACGACCCAGCTTCAGCTTTCGGGCAGAGGGCAACAGATTTTGATTTTAAATGTCCTGGTATTTCAAAGCATTCATGATGCCATGCACCCTAACAAGGTTCCCAGGGCCTTTGGAAGCGAAACAGCCCCACAGCATCACTGACCCACCCCCATACTTCACAGTGGGTATGAGGTGCTTTTCAGCATGCACATCTTTTGTGGTACGCCAGACCCACTTAGAGTGTTTGTTGCCAAAAAGCTCAATCTTGGTCTCATCTGACCAAAGCACACGGTCCCAGTTGAAGCCCCAATACCGCTTGGCGAACTCCAGACGCTTGCGTTTATAATTGTGAGTGAGGAAAGGTTTTCTCCGTGCATGCCTCCCAAACAGCTTGTTGGCGTGTAGACAGCGCCTGATGGTTGATTTGGAGACTTTGTGACCCCAGGATGCTACCATTTGTTGTAATTCTGTAACAGTGAGCTTTGGAGATCTTTTGATTTCTCTTACCATCCTCCTCACTGTGCGTGGTGGCAAAATAAACTTGGGTCCTCGTCCAGGCTTGTTTACCACTGTTACAGTTGTTTTGAACTTCTTAATTATTCCTCTCACAGTGGATATGGGCAGCTGCAGTTGAGTGGCAATCTTCTTGTAGCCTCTGCCTGACCTGTGAAGGTCGACGCACATCTGCCTCACTTGTATGCTGTGTTCCTTTGTCTTTCCCATGTTTAAGAGTGGATAAGAGAAATGGCCTCGGTGTCACGTCATATTTATACCCCAGGGAAACAGGAAGTGATGAATTACTAATTAAATGTTCCTACATACTCTGGTAAACTTTGTAAACTACTGTAGAAATGACAGAAATGCTTCAATTATATTTATTTCCTGGGAATTGTTAAGGGTGCCAATAATTGTGGAACAGGTGATTTAATGAAAAATAATTATTTTTTAGTCAGGGATTTTTTTATTTTCTTACAATTCATTTGAGTTGAAGGCTACATTTTCCTACAATTTTTCAGTGTGACAGTATTCTTCTGCAATAAACACTGAATTTATTTTAAGGCTTTTAACACATCTCAACCAGGGGTGCCAATAATTATGGAGGGCACTGTAAATAAATACACACATAAATAAATAAATGCAAATAAAGCATATACAGCACGTTGGTGGTTGTTGCTCTCATGGTTTGATTTCACTGCCCATCCCCCACTGCTCGTAAAGATGACAGCATCAACATTGTCAGTTGTGCCAATAAACACAAACTCTGTCATTCCCAATAAAAAGGAAGATATAAATACGCCATAACAATAGACAATATCCTCTTGTGTGATGTGGAAACTCTTCCAGAAAAGACAGAAACCAGTTCACATGAGCAAGTGTGCGTGTTTGTCTGACTAATATTGTTTGAAAATGATGGTGTTGTCTCTGGGTAAATACTTACAACCTCTGTGTGGGTTTAGAGCAAGGGTGCCCAATTTTTTCCTTCATGGTGGGCCAAATGTGAAAATGGTGTGTGTGCCGCAGGCCAAAAACAAACACATACCAAACGCACCTTACATCTGATGAAAATGTTGAAAATGTTATAAGACAATGTGCTGTATTTACTTTAATTGTGTACTAGGGTGGTGGCCAGATCATGAACTGCAGATAATTTTATGAAGACTTGAGATAGAAAAAATACCCCAACTGTCAGCTCAAACGGGAGCGCTGTGAGAACTGGACAGAGTAATGTGTACTAAAGGTGTGTGTGTGTGTGTGTGTGTGTGTGTATCTTTACCTAATGACTTAACGTCTTGGTTTCTGTCTGTATATCAAAGGTCAGTAGGGTAGGGTATGTGTAACAGTGTGTGTGCATTTGTGTGTGTGTGTGTGTGTGTGTGTGTGTGTGTGTGTGTGTGTGTGTGTGTGTGTGTGTGTGTGTGTGCGTGTGTGTGTGTGTGTGTGTGTGAGAGAGAGAGAGAGTGAGTGAGTAAGAGAGAGCGTGGGTGTGT
>NC_085877.1:24161748-24176748 GCF_034702125.1 Engraulis encrasicolus | reverse complement strand
GAGGGGGTGCTAGGGGCGCCACGGCTGGCTTTTTGCCAGGAAAAGCATAGCAAATTAATTTCACTTCATTAACTAATGTACACCAAAATAAACCAAATATAAGCTTAATAATATTCCCATTCGTTAAGAACAGCATTGTAATCATCTATTGCATCTCTCAACATTATTATTACTGTATTATCGTCAAGTTATTATTTCATATATCCCAGTGGGGCACTGACTACCTAGACTGTGGCTGTGCAAGGGGATGCACAGGAAAACAGTGTGGCACGACCCATGTAAGGGGAGCCTTGGCTGGAATATATTGGTATAATAGGGGTGGCCTTGTCATGGTAAAGTATGGGAACCCCTGATCTATCTGTCTGTCTGTCTGTCTGTCTGTCTGTCTGTCTGTCTGTCTGTCTGTCCGTCTGACTGACTGTCTGTTTCTGTCAGCCAAATGCTGTAATCAACCAGTTAGTTGATTGAGTTGGTTGAGGTAGCCTATTACAATCATTGAGTTTCATCTATTTGTTTTCTGTTTCTTTCATGAAGATATCGTGAACACCCCCAAACCTGATGAGAAGGCCATTATGACCTATGTGTCCTGCTTCTACCATGCTTTCGCTGGTGCCGAGCAGGTAAAGACGTGTGTGCGTGCGTGTGTGTATGTGTGTGTGTGTGTGTGTGTGTGTGTGTGTGTGTGTGTGTGTGTGTGTGTGTGTGTGTGTGTGTGTGTGTGTGTGTGTGTGTGTGTGTGTGTGTGTGTGTGTGTGTCTGTCTGTGTCTGTGTGTATGTGTATGTGTATGTGTGATATTTGGTTATATAGTAGTATATAGTATAGTAGAGTACGTATATAGCCATAGTATTTGGTTATTTCCTCACACACAGCAAACAACCAGGTAGCCCCCGTACCATCGGAGGCATGCTGTAATAGTAATTGAAAAGTTAATTACCATAGCACTACCCTACTATGACATAACACAGGGCCTTTAGAAATGCACTACGACTCGGCCATTGCCATTCTGGTAACAACAAATGTATAATGCCGTGTTTTAACAGGTTAAACATACATGAATAGTCAAACAATAGTCTTAAGTCCCCCTTATTCTTTCTGTGTATTTCTATCTATCTCTTATTGTCCATCTGTATTTGTCTTTGCTGGTTTCAATATTTGTCTGTATGTCTGTTTGCTTGCCCATCCTTTGTGTTTGTCTGTCTATCTCCCCGCTTATTTCGTATGTGATATCAACCTGTGTTGTTTAACCATCCACTTGTCTGTGCCTACCTGACTGTCTGTCTGTCTGTCTGTTTGCCTCTGCCAGTCTGTTTATCTGCATGTCTATTTGTCTACCACCTGTATGCTTAACTTTACCTGTCTGCTTGTCTGTATGCCTGTATGTTTGTCTGTACCTGCCTACTTGTCTGTCTTTCATCCTCTCTGTGTGACTGTCTGTCTACCTGTCTGTCGACGTGTATATCTATCTTTCTGCTGCCTTGCTGTCTGTCTGTCTGTCTGTCTGTCTGTACATGGCTGTCTCCCTGTCAATCTCCCTGGGTTTATATTCATCTAACTGGCTTGTCTGTTTCTGTCTGCCTGTTGTGCGGTCTGCCTACCTGTCTCCCTGCCTTACTGTCTGTCTGTCTGTCTGTCTGTCTGTCTGTCTGTCTGTCTGTCTGTCTGTCTGTCTGTCTGTCTGCCGGGCGGTCTGTCTCCCTACCTGCCTGCCAGTCTGTATGTCTCTCCCTGCCTCCCTGTCTCCCTGCCTGTCTGTCTCTCTGTCTATCTGCCTGTCTGTCTGTACCGGTTTGTCTGCCTGGACCACTGGACAATCTGTACAGGACTACAGTTGATAGAAAAAAAATATGAACATTTTAGATGATGATACCCACCCCCTTCACCCTGAATGTGAACTGCTCCCATCCGGGAGGCGGTACAGAGCAAACATTACAAGCAAAAACATCTACCAACACTCATTTATGCCATCCATGGTAAACAAGCGATGGAAAAGCTAGACATGTGTAACGAAAAACAAGGGCCTGGATCTGCTATCTGATTTCTATTGATATGTACTGTATGATAGGAAGGGTGGCCAGAGGGAGGGGATGAATGCAGTGATGTACGTATTTACGTTTCAAGCAATGGAATGAATGTTCATTTATGTTGTTACTATATAGTGAGACTGAAGACACATTTCATGCTTGCAGGACAATAAAGTCTATTCTATTCTATTCTATTCTATTCTATTCTATTCTATTCTATTCTATTCTATTCTATTCTATTCTATTCTATTCTATTCTGGTCTATTCTATATTCTATTTTATTTTATTTTATTTTATTTTATTTTACTATATTTTATTTTATTCTATTCTATTCTATTCTATTCTATTCTATTCTATTCTATTCTATTCCGTCTGTCCTCCTCTTCAATAGGCTGAGACTGCAGCCAATAGGATCTGCAAAGTGCTGGCTGTGAACCAGGAGAATGAGAGGCTGATGGAGGAGTATGAGAAGCTGGCCAGTGAGGTGAGTGCTGTGCTGTGCTGCGCTGTGCTGTCCCTTCTCCACATGGCCTCCTCAACGAGCTGCGCGCTGAGGCCTTATACTGTACTAGGCCTCCAGGTGGAGCTGCGTCAGGAGGCCCTCTTAATTCATTACAATGAGAGCCTAGAACCTGTACTTTTAATGGTTCTTTTTGTACCTTGCATGTTCTCTTACTCAAACCAAATGTATACAGGACCTGACGTGTCTGTTATAAAGATGACACTGTAACTCTCTTTCTCTTTCTCTGTCTTTCTCCATCTGTCCTCCCTCTGCCTCCCGTTCTCTCTCTCTTTCTCCTTTCCTTCTTCTTCTTCTTCTTCTTCTTCTTCTTCTTCTTCTTCTTCTTCTTCTTCTTCTTCTTCTTCTTCTTCTTCTTCTTCTTCTCTCCCTATTTCCATCCATTCTCTCCTTCTCTCTCTACCTCTGTCTCATTCTCCATCTATCCCCTCCTCCTCTCGTTTTCTCTCTCCTCCACTCTGCCTCCATCCCTCCCTCCATGCATATACCTCCTACCACAGCTGCTGGAGTGGATCCGCCGCACCATCCCTTGGCTGGAGAACCGCGCGGCCGAGCAGACCATGCGCGCCATGCAGCAGAAGCTGGAGGACTTCCGGGACTACCGCCGCGTGCACAAGCCGCCCCGCGTCCAGGAGAAGTGCCAGCTGGAGATCAACTTCAACACGCTGCAGACCAAGCTGAGGCTCAGCAACCGGCCCGCCTTCATGCCCTCCGAGGGCAAGATGGTGTCGGTGAGTGAGTGTGGCCCGTCTAAACTACAATACCCAGCATCCACGGTGTCTTTAACAGGACCACTACCAAACCACAATACCCAGCATGCAATGAGGTCTTCTATTACAAGCTGCAGCTCAGCAACCGGCCTGCCATCATGCCCTCCGAGGGCAAGATGGTGTCGGTGAGTGAGTGGCCCGTCTAAACTACAATACCCAGCATCCACGGTGTCTTTAACAGGACCACTACCAAACCACAATACCCAGCATGCAATGAGGTCTTGTATTACAAGCTGCAGCTCAGCAACCGGCCCGCCATCATGCCCTCCGAGGGCAAGATATAAAAGTATAAAAGTAACTTGCAAAACCCGCAAAACAATACTCATTGTTTTTAGATACATACTGACCAAAACAATACACTTTCTCCTTAATTCGACAGGATTCCACAATTTGATTTTCCATCTCCCCTATTGTTCTCAGACTTACAACTCCATTGTCTTGTCAATTCCATCAGGGAAGTCAGGGACAAGCTCACACAATGCTTGCAAAAGCTCACACACAGTCTGTCAGAAGCAGCTCTGTGATAGTGTCTTATTGTCATACTCTGCATTGCTGCACTGTGGCAAGAGTGTTATTTTCAACCCCTAACGTAAGTCTGTGTCTTCTATGTCTATGTGGCTATAGCTTCATTCATAGTCAGAATCCAAACAGAGTCCAGGCTATTTCCTTGCATTGCATCAGTAAGAGCAATGGTAGCAGAGCCCGTGCACGCACGCACGCACGCACGCACGCACGCACGCACGCACGCACGCACGCACGCACGCACGCACGCACGCACGCACGCACGCACGCACGCACGCACGCACGCACGCACGCACGCACGCACACAGCCTGTGGGCCCGACTCGAATGAAATAAATATCTAAATCAAAGGCACTTAAAATCAAAGGCACTTTGGCTTTTAAACGGCAAATTTTAGAAATAGAATAGAATAGAAACATTTCCGCGGCAGAAATGGGGGTGCTTTCGACAGAGGAAGGACAGTGTTTCAAAATAAATAAATGAAGGAGACACACATGGATGAAAACACTGTCAAATAGCACACTGTCATACTCCATTGCCATTCAAAGCAATTGGTACCTTGCACGGCCAATATTATTTGCGATTTCATGTTTCTTCCACTCGCACGCATGGTCTGAGGTGTGCGTAGATTTAGGCACATTTCTATGTTCAAGTACATGTTCATAAATCCCACACTTTGCTCAGGAATGATCGCACGCATGCTTTACACTCAGATCTGTGCCTAAGAACGCTTGATAAATGAGGCCCCTGGAATTAGGAAAGTACAATAGGAAGCTCAGATGCCAGTCTGAAAAGTAGCCTAGCTTTCAGACAAGCACCGCCGCAACAATCCTTCACCACCACACACACACCCCCCCAACAGACACACTCATCAACATCATCCTCTCTACTACCCACCCACCCACAGTCCCTTCAGTCAGCCACTCATACACACAGAGAGAGAGACACACTTCAGCAAGTGCTCTTCAGTTCTCTGTCTGTGTGTGTGGGTGTGTTATAAAATGGTCCCCTTTGGTTGACCGCGGCGGTGCGGCGTGGTGTGTGGGCAATATGAACATCGCTCTCAATTTTCGTAAATGTCTCTCCGCCATCTGCTGCGCTGCGCGCCGGAATGTTAATGTGTGTAGGACACTAACGGGCTAACACCTGAGCTGAAGGCCATTGCTAGCTACAGCAGGTGCGTGTGTGTGCGTGTGTGTGCGTGTGTGTGTGTGTGTGTGTGTGTGTGTGTGTGTGTGTGTGTGTGTGTGTGTGTGTGTGTGTGTGTGTGTGTGTGTGTGTGTGTGTGTGTGTGTGTGTGTGTGTGCGTGTGTGTGTGCGTGTGCGTGTGCGTGCGCGCACAGTGTCACCGAAGGCCACTAACGACTGCTGTTATTACTGTTTGACATTGCTAACTTCGGGGGCATGTCGGAGTGTAGGAGGAATATTACTGCATCCATATTCACATGCATATTTTCTAACCAAGTGGTAAAGGGATGGTGAAAATCTGCAGATACTGCTGGTTTTTATATCATGCAGTATATCAGGGGTGGAACTTAATTTTTTTCCTCACCAGTCACTGTGGCAGGTAGATTTTACAATCTACCAGTCACAAGCTATTTTTACCAGTGACAGTAACTATGGGCAGTCATGGGTGAGCGGTTAGGGCGTCAGACTTGCATCCCAGAGGTTGCCGGTTCGACTCCCGACCCGCCAGGTTGGTGGGGGGAGTAATCAACCAGTGCTCTCCCCCATCCTCCTCCATGACTGAGGTACCCTGAGCATGGTACCGTCCCACCGCACTGCTCCCCATGGGGCGCCACTGAGGGCTGCCCCCTTGCACGGGTGAGGCATAAATGCAATTTCGTTGTGTGCAGTGTGCAGTATTCACTTGTGTGCTGTGGAGTGCTGTGTCACAATGACAATGGGAGTTGGAGTTTCCCAATGGGCTTTCACTGGAGTTTCCCAATGGGCTTTCAACTAGTGGGTTGAAAAACTTACCAGTCTGCCCTGAAATTTACCCGTCCTTGGCGGGTGGACGGGTGCTTATTTCCAACCCTGCAGTATATGTATACAGAAAAAATATGTATGTGTCTGTATGTAACAGAGGCCAACTAGCAGAGTGTGGCATGGAACGTTAGTAAACCTCTCTCCTGAAGTCTCATACCGTATCAGTAGCGCTGAGCTATCAATCTGGTCCTTTAGCTCAGCGGTATCATGCTGTGCCTCCCATGCCCGAACTGAGCGTTGAGGAGGTAGCAGGTTCAAGCCCCAAGTGCCGGACTGCACAGGAGCACCTCACCTCAGTTATATATAGATACAGAATGTGAAGTATGGATCTATGTTACATATCATCTATTGTTCTATATTCATAACCGCCACAGTGCGGTTTGTCTGGTTCTGCATGCTGTGTCAATACAACATCCTCCATTTCTGCAGTGAGCCATGCAGGGCAGCTGTTGAGTGAGTTGAATACCTTATTGAGGAACTATAATAGAAGAACTACTTCTATTTGTACAGTGACTGTGTCTATAGACCATGATGTGCAGGTCATGATTACATTTTTTAATTTATGGGAATAAACATTGTAGAATTACTAACTCGTAATTAATGTGGTGTGATAGGTACATAAAACAAATTGTGTAAACATGCACCCCACCCTTTCAAAAGACAGCTTTGTTATGACTAACCAATGCTACACGACATTAAATGGTGACAACCCCTCTGAGATGTCACCTCTAAGATGCTAACATTAACTCTATCTAATTAATCTGCAGTGTATGTCTTCATACAGTAGGACTTTGCTAACTCTTAGTTTGTGCAATGTGTCTACATGGCTAATAGGACATTGCTACAGTAACTCCTAGCTTGTGTGTGTTGTGTTTGCATTCATAACAGGACATTACTAACTTAGTCTGTGTGGTGTGTCTATCTTTCTAAAAGGACATTGCTGATTCCTAATTTGTGCGATGCACCTTGCTAACTGGAAATTGCTAACTCAAAGTTTATGTGGTACCCTAGGACATTACAAACACCTGGAAAGACCGCCACACAGTCATATATTTGTGCTTGTGACAACGCCATGCTCTAAGAGGCCACTTCGGAGATATACTTCTGAGATATTGGTCATTTCTCAAAACTCTAGTGCGCACACTTCCAAGTGTATCAGCCTAATTAATCACGCCCAGTGATTGGATACTCTTTGGTGAACTCTGCGGAGTATCCAATCACTGGGTGTGACTAATAAAGAGTATCCAATCACTGGGCGTGGCTTATTAGGCTGATACACATGGAAGTGCGCGCACTAGAGTTTTGAGAAATGCCCGGTAACTGCTAACTCTTGTTAACTCCTCGTTTGTGCGATGCGTCTACATTGCTAACAGGACATTGCTAACGCCTGGAAAGGCCTGGAGCAAGTGGAGAAGGGCTACGAGGAGTGGCTGCTCACCGAGATCCGTCGTCTCGAGAGACTCGACCACCTGGCCGAGAAGTTCAAGCAGAAGTGTGCCCTCCATGAGTCCTGGACCGGAGGTTTGTAAACACACACTTCAGTATCCTCGTTTATGATTGGTGACTGTGAAGTCACACTTGAACATCCTCGTTGTCATTGGTGGCTGTAAAGTCACCATGTCACATCCTTGTTTTTCTATAAGCATAGGCCTACTTCCTTGTTCATGATTGGTGGTCACACTTGAACATCCTTGTTGGTCATTGGTGTCTATAAAGTCATTATTACGCACACCCTCATTTCTCAGTGTTCCTTCCATGACACCTAGACCAGAGGTGGGTGCACTGCACACATTGGCGGTTGTGAAATCACACTGTTACATCCACTTTTGTCACTGGTGTCGGTAAAGTCACCAGTACATCACCTTGATCACGTAGCTGTGGGTCATCCAGCTGCACAGTTCGGCACTCAGGGCTTGAACTCATTAGCCTGAGTGAAAGCCAACTGTTGAACAGTCTGGAACAAGCTAAGAGGAATCCGTTTCCATTGGGAGATGGTCTGACTCCAATTTAAATTAATTGGAGTTCTGAATTCAAATTCAAATTCTCTCTCTCTATCTCTCTCTCTCTCTCTCTCTCTCTCTCTCTCTCTCTCTCTCTCTCTCTCTCTCTCTCTCTCTCTCTCTCTCTCTCTCTGTCTCTCTCTCCCTCTCTGTCTCTCTCTCAGGCAAGGAGGATCTGCTGTCCCAGAAGGACTATGAGACGGCGTCCCTGATGGAGATCCGGGCCCTGATGAGGAAGCACGAGGCCTTTGAGAGCGACCTGGCAGCCCACCAGGACAGGGTTGAGCAGATCGCTGCCATCGCTCAGGAGCTGAAGTGAGACACTGTAGAAGCACTGTAGAAAACAGAGAGAGAGAGAGAGAGAGAGAGAGAGAGAGAGAGAGAGAGAGAGAGAGAAAGAGAGAGAGAGAGAGACAGAGTAGCGAGAGAGAGAGAGTGAGCGTGAGAGAAACCAGAGGTGGATTAATTACTAACTAAGTATCAACTAAGTGGCAAATAAGTAAGTAGTTAAGGGAGGGATTTTAATTATGAGGCCTTCAGGAGAGAGATCTGGCCATCCACCAGGACAGAGTGGAGCAGATTGCTGCCATTGCCCAGGAGCTGAAGTGAGGAAGAAAGGGTGTGTGTGTGTATGTGTGTGGCAACTTGCACAGAGTCAAAAAGATAGCGGCCGTTGGTCATAAACTGGAGCAAGAATATTTTTTTTAAAGGATGAGTGATATGGAAGGAAGGACAGAAGGATATTGACAGTGTGAGAAAAAGCCTTGGAGAGTAACCTGGCAACTCGTCAGGATGGAGTTGAGAAGATCGCTGCCATTACTCGGTAGCTGAAGAGAGATACTGTACGTAAAATGCATACAGTTACAGATACAGATACAGTTACTACTGGATTGCACAGAGAGAGAGAGAGAGAGAGAGAGAGAGAGAGAGAGAGAGAGAGAGAGAGAGAGAGAGAGAGAGAGAGAGAGAGAGAGAGAGAGAGAGAACGGGAGGAGAAAGTAAATAAGTAATTAAGTAAGTAAGTAAGTAGATACGTGAGACACTGCATGTGGAGAGCGAGGGTTAGAGAGAGGGGAAGTGGGATGAGAATGTGAAGAAGTGATGAATTAATTAAGTAAATAAATAGAAAAGTGAGACAATGTCGGCATGATTTTCAACATGCTGGGAGTTCAACGACAAATTACGATTACAGAGAAACTGGTGTCAATGTTAGCTAATGTTGCTTATTAACTGAGCTACAGAGTTGTCCCTACCCAGTAAGTTAAGGTTGCACAGCCAAATAGTATTTGAAGATGAAGTGTGCAGATTGTTTTTATGAAATGGGTCGATTTTAGTGACCTTACAATAGAAAGTGAGGGCTGAAGAAAGAGAGAGAATGTGAAGGACGAGAGAAAGTAACTACGTAATTAAGTAAGTAAGTGCACGTAACGTAAGTGAGAAACTATAGGCCTACAGTATGTAAGCAAGACGGCTTGGCAGCACACCAAGAAAGTGGAGATTGTCCCTGTCACCCTGAAGTAAGCTGAAGCCAACTGAAGTAAGATGATACTCTAAGGAAGACATACTGTGCAGAGGAAGGGGAAGAAAGAAAGAGAGAGAGAGAGAGAGAGAGAGAGAGAGAGAGAGAGAGAGAGAGAGAGAGAGAGAGAGAGAGAGAGAGAGAGAGAGAGAGAGAGAGAGAGAGAGAGAGAGAAAAAAACAAACAAACAAAAAAATCAGTGAAAATTGGCAATAATAGCACTGAGTCCTTCCCTCAGCATAGAGGAGTGAGACAGGGCTGCAACCTCAGTCCAACGCTGTTTAACATATATATTAATGAACTGGCAATGCAGCTGGAACAATGTACAGCCCCTGGCCTCACCCTACTGGACAAAGAAGTAAAATGTCTTCTCTATGCAGACGGCTTGGTGCTGTTGTCTCCTACACCAGAGGGACTACAACAACAACTAAACCTACTAGAAAGTTACTGTCAGAACTGGGCCCTGACAGTAAACCTAAAAAAGACCAATATTATGGTATTCCAAAAGAAGCCCAGATGTCAGGAAGCCAGATATCACTTCAATCTAGGTAGCACCAGCCTAGATCACACAATGAAGTACACCTACCTTGGCCTACCCATTACTCCATCAGGCAGTTTCTGCCTGGCAGTAAATGCCCTAAAAGACAAAGCTCGCAGAGCTCTATACGCAATTAGAAGAAAATTTTGGAACATAGACATACCAATCAGGATATGGTGCAAAATATTTGACTGTGTAATTCAGCCTATTGCGCTGTACGGAAGTGAGATATGGGGTCCACTCAGTGAACACAGCTACACTAGAACCCTTCATGCAGAATTCTGTTGACTGATCCTAAAAATTCAAAAGAAGACACCAACAAATGCATGTAGGGCAGAATTGGGAAGATATCCATTGGCAATCAACATACAAAAGAGAGCTCTAAAATTCTGGATGCACCTCCAAACAAGTCCCACAGACACGCTGCATTCTGAGGCAGCAAAATCCCAAGCTTTGAACCCCGAAAAGAGTCACCTATGTCAGCTTGTACTGAGACTAACCGACCCCCATCTAACACATACCGACATCTCTCAGACAAGCACTGCTTCCAAACTAAATGTAAACAAAATTATACAAAACTCCAAAGATAAATATCTGGACCATTGGCAAAATGAAACCAAAACCCAAAGCAAATTAGAATGTTATAGGACTATCAAAACAAATTATGAACTGGAAGAATATCTCTTTACTGTCAGATCCTGACCAAATACAGACTCAGTGACCACAGCCTTGCTCTCGAAAAAGGCAGACGACGACAATCATGGCTGCCAAGAGAGCAAAGGATATGTGCTCACTGCACGACAGGTGAGGTCGAGACAGAGGCGCACTTCCTTCTCCAATGCGACAAATATTCAAAAATTAGAGAAGCGCACTTTAATAAATTTAACCAAGTAATCCCGGGTTTCCCGGATCTGAATACAGACAAATCATTATCTATCCTACTGGGACAACAAGGGCAAACAGCAACGCTTGCTGCCAAATATGTCAGTGCATGCCATAGACAGAGGGACATTGCATAGACACCACAAAAGCCACTACCCCCCCCCCCCACACACACACACACACCCACGCACTATGCACACCCACACCCACACCCACACCCACACCCACACCCACACACACATATCTGTTTGCTTTCTTTTCTTGCTGATATTATCAATGCAATTGCAAGCATTCATTTGTGTGTTTGTGTTGACACTTATTTCATTATATCATTACCAATGTATCTTGAACCAATGCTTTGGCAATACAAAATATTTTTTGTCATGCTAATAAAGCTTCTATGAATTGAATTGAATTGAATTGAGAGAGAGAGAGAGAGAGAGAGAGAGAGAGAGAGAGAGAGAGAGAGAGAGAAATTGATGTCATTGCAAAAGAGAAATGAGATACTACGCAGTAAACAATACAGTGTTACGCATTCAGCACTTATAGAGTGTTATGGGACCAATTACACTCTGGAGGATGTTAAATCAACTCTGTAAGTGTTGAAGTAGCCCCTTAATGCGCGCCGTACCTCCAGTGGCACGCTGTAATAGTCATTGAAATGTAACTACCATAGCACTACAATACTATGACTCAACACAGGCCCTTTAGTAATGCACCACGACTTGGTCATTACCATACTGGTAACAACAAATGTATAAAGCCGCGTCTTAAGGGGTTAACACTGTATTGTTTTACTTTGCATACGGGCGATATAGAGGGAGAAAGAGTAAGGACAACGGGGTGGAGATGGATGGGAGATCTACACCTGATTCACACACACCTTCAATGGCTTCTTTGGCGTCTTTAAGGTGCAGAATGTGCGCACATCAGTGGCACAGGTGCTGGACAAAATAAAATAACTGAAGTAAATAATAGGTGTCCGCAACACTCGTAGCCCCTTAATGCACGCCGTACCTCCTGTGGCTGTAATAGACATTGAAAGTTAACTACTATAGTACTACACTACTATGTCAGTGTGTAGGGACTTTAGTAATACAATACGACTTGGTCATTGCCATTCTGGTAACAGCTAATTTATGAAGCCGTGTCTTAAGGGGTTAATGGTCTCTTGATTCAACCAAGGTTGCACTTGAAGAAGGACTAAGGCCCGAAACGGCGTGCCATTAAACAACTAAGGAGCATTAACAGTGTTGCGGACATCTATTATTTACCTCTTTGGCTTCTTTCCAAGTCAGTGCTCGGCCACAGAGCTTTTGGTGTTGGAAGGACTGATCTGTTTTCATGCATCTGTATAACTGTTCCGCTCCCAGGCCCCGGACAAAGAGCACTTCCACGCCGGCGGCACACAGAACGTGGGTGTGAATTTTCCGTAAAGGATATAGTAGATTGCCTCCATCAGTCAGGAGCTGAAGGGAGGCACCATATGGAGGCTATAGAGGAAGGGCGATGTAGAGAGAGAGAAAGAGAGAGAGAGAAAGAGAGAGAGAGGAAGGGCGATAGAGAGAGAGAGAGAGAGAGAGAGAGAGAGAGAGAGAGAGGAAGGGCGATAGAGAGAGAGAGAGAGAGAGAGAGAGAGAGAGAGAGAGAGAGAGAGAGAGAGAGAGAGAGAGAGAGAGAGAGAGAGAGAGAGAGGAAGGGCGATAGAGAGAGAGAGAGAGAGAAAGAGAGTATAAAAGGAGACAAAGAGTAAAGAGGGAGAGTTTGAGAAATTGCTGCCATCTCTCAGGAGCTGCGACGAAATACTGCAAAAGTAGATGGGATGAGAGAGAGAGAGAGAGAGAGAGAGAGAGAGAGATAGAGAGAGAGGTACATTAAAAAAGAGGCATAAAGTGTGTGTGTGTGTGTGTGTGTGTGTGTGTGTGTGTGTGTGTGTGTGTGTGTGTGTGTGTGTGTGTGTGTGTGTGTGTGTGTGTGTGTGTGTGTGTGTGAGAGAGAGAGAGAGAGAGAGAGAGAGAGAGAGAGAGAGAGAGAGAGAGAGAGAGAGAGAGAGAGAGAGAGAGAGAGAGAGAGAGAGAGAGAGAGCTGCTCCCTGAAGTAAGATGCTATAATGCAGATGTCTTCAGACTGAGGAGGGGTGGGTGGCAGGATTGCTTAAAATTGCACCGTAGCTCAGTGAAGATGCTATGAGGCAGCGAGGGGGATGAGGGAGAGAGGGAGTGGAGAGAAGAGGGGGGTGAGGGGAGGGAGAGAGGGAGTGAAAGATGAGAGAGTGAGAGCAGCATATTGAAGTCATAGGCACAACCAGAAGGTGCAGAGTGGGGGCTACTAAAGGCCACCCACACAGAAAACATATTGATCTAGTGCTACAGACGAAAGACAGAGAGACATAGAAGGAGGAGAGAGAGAGAGAGAGAGAGAGAGAGAGAGAGAGAGAGAGAGAGAGAGAGAGAGAGAGAGAGAAACATACAAGAAGGAGAAGGAGAGAGAGGGGTGGGTGGGGAAGTAAGGAGTTTGAGAAAGGAACAGGAGGAGGCGGTTGTTCTGCCACCTTAGCAAAGTTAGATCTGGGGAGAACTGTGTGGAAAAGGATTCAAGCTCCCCGACACCTACGTCGTACTTAGAACCTTAGTCTACACACGTACACAGTATGTTCATGTATGTGGGCAGATTGTCTTCTGTTCAGCACACTGCAAAAAATGGATATCTTAGTAAGCTTATTTTTCTAGTTATAAGTAAAAACATCTAGTCAATTTTTACTTGATTAGATTATTTTACTTGTTTCAAGCTAATATTGCTTACAACAAGTAAAAAAATATCACCAAGTAAAATGATCGTGCCCCATGGACAAATGTCCGAAAACAAGTATAAATTAAAGTCTAATTTCTAGTTCTAAATTCCAGTTAAAATTACAAGTCATTAAGTGATTTTTTACTCAAAATAAGATTGATTTGATGTTTTTACTTGAAACTAGAAAAATAAGCTTGCTATGATTTCATTTTTTGCAGTGCAGTGTTTGGTCTCTGGCCTTATTGGACAGGCTGTGTGGGCTTTCTAACGGAATACAGATGAGTGTGTTCGGAATGTATCATTTTAAAGCGATACTGAAACATTTTTGTAAATTGTATTGAAATGCATACTATAGTTTCAGAAGTCCAGACCACCCACCTAGAAAGAAAAATCGTATTGATCAACTGCTACAGAACAAAAGAGCAAGGCATAGTCTGAGAGAAGAAGAGAGAGAGAGGGTGGGGGAGAGTAAAGCAAGAGAGAGAGATTCTCAGTGGTATTGCCCACCCACTCGGTCACACACACACACATGATGAAAAAGAAACACACACCCACGTACCAAAGGAGGAGTGTACAGCACAGAGGAATGATAGTGGGAGGCAGGGGGTGGAGGAATGAAAGGAAGGAGAGAAGAAACAAAGGAGGCAGAGAGGAGAGAGGGAGGAGGAATAGAAGTACTGTACTGGGAGACAGATGACCGAATGAAGAGAGAGGGATGGAGAGTGTGACGGTGAAAGAAAGGAAGTTCCACAGTACAATACAACTCAGAGAATGGAAGGAAGGAGGGATGAGAAAGAAGGAGAGAGGAAGAGAAGGAGGGACTATAGTAGTGTTTCTCAACAGGGGGCTCTACAACCTCCCAGGGGGCATTGGGGGAGCCCTAGGGGGGCGTTGAGAAATACATAGCTGAGAGTGGGGCGGTGCTTAGTTTTCTTTGGGGTGCATTAGTCTATTTTGTTTTTTAATACTAAGGGGGGCTTAAGGAGGGGTCAAGAAGTTGGAAGGCTCATGATGAGGTCTAGTGGGCGTTTATTGAGAAGAGGTTGAGAAGCACTGCACTAGAGGCACGGTAGTGGGAGGTAGGCGATGGTGGAAGGAATGAAAAGAGGGAGCGAAGAAAAGAAGTAGAGAGAGAAGGAGGGAATATACGAAGAGTTCAGATGCAAAACCCCCTAACTCCATTCCTGAAGACCTGCACTTCTATATTTTTAGAGAACCCCGTTGTTGGTTTGGTTTACATTCATGTACTTGATAATACATATAAATAGTTATATTACATAAATAAAATGTAAAAATATACAATTTTGATATTAAATAAAAAAGAATTAAGATTATTTTCTGAAAAGGCACTTAGGGGGTTTTGCATCTGAACTCTTCATACACACTGTAGTGGCAGGGCAGGGGATAGAGGGAGGAATAAAAAGGAGGTAAAGAAGGAGGGGATAGAC
>NC_085877.1:24154248-24156748 GCF_034702125.1 Engraulis encrasicolus | reverse complement strand
TAGATGAAAGATCAAAGTAAACTCGATGGACCTATTTAATTCTGAATTATTCATTCGGAATTAAAAACGTCATTTTCCAAACTATTATTATATGTGTACCGTATATTATATATTATTATTATATATACCCATGGGCAGTCATGGGTAAGTGGATAGGGCGTCAGAATTGTAGCCCAAAGGTTGTTGGTACGACTCCCGACCTGCCAGGTTGGTGGGGGAAGTAATCAACCAGTGCTCTCCCCCATCCTCCTCCATGCCTGAGATACCCTAAGCATGGTACTGTCCTGCTGCACTGCTCTCTTGGGGCACCATTGAGGGCTGCCCCCTTGCATGGGCAAGGCATAAATGCAATTTTGTTGTGTGCAGTGTTCACTTGTGTGCTGTGGAGTGCTGTGTCACAATGACAATGGGAGTTGGAGTTTCCCAATGGGGCTTTTACTTTCGCTTCACTTTAATATAAATACAGTATATTGTAGCCTACATACATGTTTCTCTGTAGACTTCGATCACAGCTGATGACCTGCTCAAAGTGCATGGTGCTAATGGAAATATGGGGCTAATGGAAATAGAGCATCTGAGGCAGATATTGGAAATACATGGTGCTAATGGAAATGTCTGCGGCAGATAAGGATAGCGTAGTAGTGATGAAATGATAAATACTACTTAACCCTGCTCTCCAGAGTTTGATCACGGCCCATGAACAGTTCACGGCCAATCTTCCTGAGGCCGATAAGGAGTGCATGGTTGTCACTTTCCAAACTATTATTACTATGTAACTATATTGTAGCCTATATACATTTGTCTCTGTTTGATCTTCAGTTTGATCACAGCTCATGACCAGTTCAAAGTGCATGGTGCTAATGGAAATATATGGGGCCAATGGAAATACAGCATCTGAGGCAGATAAGAATTAGATTAGCCTTTATTGTCCCCAAGGGGAAATTTGTTTTCACCACCATCATGGAAAAGTTTACAGCCAAATCATGAAGACAAAACATTCAGCTCTGTGCACCACAGAAGCACACCATAGAATGGTCATAGCGGTGATGAAAGATAAACACACTGTATTATATCCCTATTCTACTGTACTTTACTCACTCTCCAGAGTTGGATCACAGCCCATCACCAGTTCCACCCTCCCCGAGGCCGATAAGGAGCGCACAGCAGTGGTGGAGTTGTGCTCTATATGCAGTCTGTAAAGTGTATGAAATATGATATAAAACATGTTCTCTATGTCTCTCTCCGTAGAGATTGATCGCGGCCCATGACCAGTTCAAGGCCACTCTTCCCGAGGCTGAAATGAAGTGCATGGTGGTGATGGAACGATAAATACACTGTATTTTACTCTATTTTACTCTACTTCACTCTACTCTCCAGAGTTTGATCACGGCCCATGACCAGTTCAAGGCCACCCTCCCCGAGGCCGATAAGGAGCGCATGGCGGTGATGGGCATCGTGAGCGAGGTCATGAAGATCGCCCAGACCTACGGCATCAAGCTGAGCGGCGTCAACCCCTACACCAACCTCTCGCCACAGGACATCACCAACAAGTGGGAGATGGTGAGTGTGTGTGTGTGTGTGTGACGTGTGTGTGTGTGTGGGGGGGGGGGTGTAGTAGTAGTATTAGTATTATTATTATTATTATTATTATTAGTATTCAACACTTAGAGAGTTCATTTAAGTCCAAATGATGTCAAATCAACTCTGTAAGTGTTAAATGAACACTGCAGAATTTACTGTGTTGTAGGTAGTAGCAGAAGTAGTATATGTGTTCAACATCAACTCGTTCCTCACTTCTCTACCCCCACCACTGCCCCCTCCAGCCGCTTTTAACACCTTAGCGGAGAGCCTCTGTTATAACCTTATTTTCACCAAGTCTTATTCAGTTGCTTAAGACTTTCTGCATTGTCATAGCAATATTGTTATGATGTACTTAGAGAAAGGATGTCTGCGCTTCAGCCCTTAGAGGTTTTTAATTTTTTGGTGCACAAGGTGACTAATGTTGAGTGCTCCGGTCATCCCTGGGTCTCGTCACTGAGAAGTAGCCCAGTTTGTCTTCATCGTTATGATCAGGGCTCTAAATTAACATTTTTTTATAACCAGCCAAAACAGCCAAACACACACTCATTAATGGGTCAAAATGGCTTGTAAGTTGGGGTTTTTTCACCAGCTAAACTGTAATTTCAACTTAGCGGACTCTCTGCCCTCATTAGAGACTTTTTAAGAGGGAAATTAATACAGTATACACAGAGGAGTGTCATTGTTTCTGACTATGCAGCACATAGGCTACTTTTCATCTCAAAATACGTTTTATGTAAACTTATTCTTCTTAATGTGTTTTTTTACATTTATTTTCCTTTTTGTCTATGTGTTTGTCTGTGTCTGTATATGTATGCTGCCATTTTGACCAGGACTCCCTGACAGAAGAGACTGTAGTCTCAATGGGACAATCCTGGCTAAATAAAGGATAAATAAATAAATAAATAAATAATTTCACCTG
>NC_085877.1:24139248-24149248 GCF_034702125.1 Engraulis encrasicolus | reverse complement strand
CACAGGCCACCCCGAACACGGACTAACACTGTTCTCCGGGTCAACTGTCTGATTTCCATTCGACTTCCATGGACAAGAAGCAAGGGCTATGGTCCCCCACATAGGCAATATTGTCTCATTACATCTGTGCCTGGGCAAAGAACCTAAAACATTTTTCCCAATTCCTACAAAACAATGAGGAAAAATTCTGTTACTTCTCACATACACTTCTTCAGCTACCAAACTAGATGCATTAAGTTCAACAAATGGATGTGTCTCAGCACATGATCTAAATTTATCAAAGAATATGGAGTTAGAGCTAGAAGGATTGGAGAACACTGAATTAGAATGAACAGTAGTGTTATCCTTGTATGACCAATTATCCTGTGCACAGTATTCTGCAATGCATCTACTACTTCTTACATCAAAGGGTTTGGCTTCTAAGTTTGGGTGGCTGGAAGATATGGGCATGTAAGAACAAACATAACAATTAGATCTATTCTGTTTTTCTGCTAACATTGTTGCATATCGATACCATGAATTAGTCATGTAAATGTGTGTGATGTTCAGTTCAGTCTTTGGACTACTCACCCATTTCTTAATGCGGTGATTTTTCTTTTCCCCACCACAAAACAACCAAATTAACACAATCCCCAGAAACGTGTAAAGGATACCTTTCCCCAGTCTCTTCATTTTTTTTTTTTTAGATGGTTCCAATACCTGTCCAGGTAGTCCCGCTAAGTCACACGTGCAGCGGCTGTGACTCCAAGTCTGGAAGACTCAAAGTCACCCTCTTCTTGACGAGTTTGGACCTATGGTCCCATGCAACCCCCCACAGCTAGAGGACTACTCGTGCGTCGGGATTTCCCCTTCTGGTAGTTGGCACCGCTTACAATGTGTCTTATGAATCCAAGAGTCTCTTTCAGCGATTTTCACCGCTGTTGGTGTAGTGAGTAAGACTCGGAAAGGTCCAGTCCACCTTGGATGACACCAACTTTTCCGCTTGATTTCCTTAACAAAAATCCAATCTCCAATTTTCAGTTTCTGGTCATCCTGTAACGACAAAGGAGAATCTGGGACAATGTTAACTTGTTTAACTTCACGTGTTTGAAATGTTTTGCGTAAATAGTCCACTAAATCAGGTGCGTCATCAGGGCTGGCTTTTACATGAGTCAAATCAGGCAGCGTATACGGCCTACCATATAATATTTCAAATGGTGTTAATGGGCTTCCCAGAGTCGGTGTAATGTGCATGCTGAGCGCTACTAAACTAAGACAGTCAGGCCACTGTCTTTTAGTTTCTTCCATAGCTTTTCTGAGTTTAGTTTTAATCGTTCCATTCGTCCTCTCCACCAACCCAGCACTGGAGGGATGGTAAGAACAATGGCGTTTCAAATCAATTCCCAAATGTGTACTTAATTTTTCAATTAAAGCATTATGGAAGTGTGCGCCGTTGTCACTTCGAATTACACTTACCCATCCGAAATTGGGAAAAATACGATTACAGAGAGCCTTTGCTACTGTAATTGCATCTGCACTAGCAGTAGGGAACAATTCCACCCATTTAGAAAAAACATCAATGATTACCAAACAATACTCGTACCCTTTTGCCTTATGTAATTGTATGTAATCCATGTGAATAACTTGAAAAGGATATTGAGGTTCTGGAAACTTTCCTCTCTTAGGTCTCATATTTCCTTGTGAATTGTGTTTCAAGCACACTAAGCATTGCGCACAAAACCGCTTTGCAAACGTTGTGAATCCAAAATGTTTGTAACTGCTTTCAACCAGTTTAGTCATTGCAAAGGAGGAAACGTGACATTTACCATGTGTCAATATTGCTGCCCACTTATACATAGATTTGGGAAGGATAGGTTTACCATCCTCGCTTGTGTACAATCCATTTTGTAAAGTAGCACCATGTTTAACCCAAGTTTGTCTCTCATTGTCGGGTGCCGCAAACTGCATATCTTTTAGCACCTCAGGAGTGCTGTCTCCATCCTGAGACAAACAAATGGCAGCAGTCTCTTTAGCCATTCTGTCGGCCAAGGCATTTCCTTTTGACACATCATCTGTTCTGTTTGTGTGCGCCTCACACTTACAAATGGCTATTTTTAGCGGCAGCTGTATGGCTTGCAACAGACGCTGAAGTAAAACTTTGTGTTTAACCTCCTTCCCACTGGAAGTCAAATAGCCTCTCCGTTTCCAGTGCGCACAAAATACATGCGATGCGCTGAAAGCATATTGACTATCAGTATAAATTGTCACAACTCTGTCTTTGTACAATTCACAAGCTTTTGTCAACGCTATAATTTCAGCAGCCTGTGCTGATAGCCTAGAGGGTAGGCCTCAGAAAACACCAATTTGTCCACTGTAGTGACGGCATATGCAACCTTATTTTGACCGTGACTATCTTTGCATGCAGAACCATCCACGTAAACAACATCGCCTTCTGTAAGGGGTGTATCTTGTAAATCCGGACGTGGTTTAACAATCTTAAAAGTCTCCGTCTCACAGTCATGCATATGTTCTACACCGTCCGACGGAATTGGAATCAAAGTAGCAGGATTGAGTGAAGTACATCGTTCAATAGTAACGTGCGGTTGTGACAATAACACTGTCATGCATGAGAGATGCCTTGCAGGCGACAAGAATGACATGTTTGTCTGCAACAGTAATATTGACACAGCATGAGGAACCTTAAGAACAAGTGGGTGAAACAAGACTACTTCAGCGGATGCTTGCACTGCCAATGCAGCGGCAAGCACTGCTTGAACACACGGAGGGGTCGCCCTAGCGACCACATCCAGCTCTTTGGCGTAATAGGAAACTGGACGTAATTTTTCGCCAAAATTCTGTAATAAAACCGAAACCATGTGGCCATCTTTTGCATCAACCATTTGTATGAAAGGTTTTGAATAATTCGGAAGAGCCAACACTGTAGAGCCTGCTATTCTTGTCTTAGCATCACAAAAAGCTGTCACCATTTCCTCTGTCCAGATTAGAGAATCAGGAGCCATAGGTGTGGAGTAAATTGCATTCTGTAGCGGTTTAACCAGTTCTGAGTAATTTGGCACCCATTGCCTACAGTAATTACACAGACCTAAAAAACTCATAAGCTGTCTTTTTGAGACAGGGCGAGGAGCATTTAATATTGCTGCTTTTCGGTCAGCATTGACTGTACGGCCATGCTTAGTCAGGGTATGACCCAAGTAACGCACCTCGCTTTGCCACAACTGCAATTTATTTTTGCTTACTTTGTTGCCCGTGTTTGCAAGATAAGTCAACAATTCCAATGTGTCCTGTTTGCATGATTCCTTTGTCTTATTCGAGATTAATAAGTCATCAACATAAGTAATTAATTGAGACCCATTTGATGGAATAAAATCTGCGAGACAGGTCTGAATCGCCGTTGCAAATATGGTAGGGGATTCACAATAGCCTTGGCTTAGCCTAGTGAAAGTATATCGTTTCCCCTTAAAAGTAAACGCAAACCAATATTGACTGTCAACATCAACGGGAATTGACCAAAATGCATTACTTAAATCAATCACTGAAAACCATTCAGCATCGGGGCTAAGTTGGTTAAGTAATGTGTGTGGGTCCGGTACATTAGGAGCCCGCGCAATAATTGCATCGTTTACAGCGCGTAAATCTTGGACCATTCTCCAACCAATAGATGGAGGTGCTTTCTTTACCGGGAAGATTGGTGTATTGCATGGGGAATCGTTACAGACTCTAATTATTCCTGCCTCCAATAAATCATTTATTACAGGCTCAATACCAAGTAAAGCATCTGTTTTCAGTGGGTATTGTTTTATTCTGGGACGATAATCAGTCTTTCCTCTGATTATTACAGGAGTTGCCGTTGTCATAAGACCTACATCAGTGGGATGTTGTGACCAAAGGGAGGAAGGCACATTCTGCAAAGCAGACTCTTCCTCCTCTGTCAAAAATACGCCATATCATGCGTCCTCAGCATACACCCTTGTATTTGGAAAACATTTTGCCTCCAAATTAACGATTCTCTTCCTCCAGCCTGTGCTGTTACTCACATACTCATCAGATGTATCCAAACGCCAATCAGTTACGGAGCGTGCGTTCTGAACTTTTTCAGACAAGTCACTCCATGCCTCACCTAATTCTTTTGTCAACAAAACATGAGGCGGGGCTCCCCACGGAACAAGACATTCAATCTCAGACGGCATTTTCACATCACAAAAGCAAGTACCTCCCTTCCAATACAAGGAGGTGAACAAAACTTTTTGAGAACCCAAATTATGCAATTGGTCATTGTATTTCAAATCAGAATTAGACATGTCTTTTCCCGTGTGCGTATCAGATCTGGACCGTAAGACAATATGCATGTCACTCACAGGTCTGTGATCAGACCCTGGAAGCGCTCTGGCTGTAGCCAGCACACGCAACTCCTTCCATACAGAGCTGTCGCTCGGTACGTCAAGTGTCCAGTAATACACTGTTTGTCCCTCACACTGGTCATGCAATAGAACATTCACCAAGTCACTTTTCTGGGCAGTCATGCCTCCATCACTCGTGGGAAACACTCCAATTCGTAATTTAGCCATAGCATCCCGTCCCAGTAAATTACAAGGACATTCAGGTGCCATTATGACTTGGATCCACGCAGATGATCCAGTTTCATTGCATTGTAATTCAACAGGTTTGCTCAAAGGTTGCCTCTGCAGTTGGCCATTTGCTGATTTAACCAGTACTGCTTTATTTGATTTGGTAAGGGCTTCAATATCTTTCACGACAGTTTTACAAGCACCAGTGTCACAGAGAAATGTAATAGGTTTACCTGATAACATTAACGTTAGTTCAGGTTTGCCTGCGCCCTTAGAGTAAAAGATTTCTTCCAAATCTAAAACATCACAATCATCGTCATTCAGTTCCGCGTCATTACCAACAGGACGTAATGCACTATCATCCATTCGGCCTAGTCATTCCTGAGCGTCAGGATTGTTTGGACAATCGCGTGCCCAATGTGTCATTTCACCGCATATGAAACAACTACCATCACGCCTGCCATTAACTCTGTTATTGCCAGTCGCTTGATTGGATTCACCAGGTCTCTGTCCCCCCGGTCTATTTTGTCCCCTTCCTCGGAAGTAACCACGACCTCTTCCTCGAGTCCAACCACGGTTGGCCTCATTAGCCTTAATAACATGTGTTACGGCTTGAGCAAAAATCTGTGCTTGTTCCTGTTTTTCTTTATTTTTCTTCTTATTTTGCGCTGCTTTCTCGGCATGTCTAGCATGCGCCATGAAATCAGCTAAAGAAGCAGTGGGTAAAGTAACGTAATTCTTTTCCAACCAACTCTTAATCTCTGGGCGTAAGCAACCCAGCATCGCTTGTTTAATCTGTTGGTCGAAAATGATTTTATTTGCCGCAGTGTCATCATCTAACCCACTGTATTTGCGAAAGACCGCTTCAAATTTCTCCCTAAAATGGTAGACATCCTCATCGTCACCTTGTTTGCATTCCTGTAATTTACTATAATTAGGAGGAGATTTGAAAGTCTCGCGTAAGGCCGTCTCGAGGGTCGTAAGAGCTCCATCTAGACCTGTACTTCCAGGAGCGTGAGTCACTCCAGTATCAGTCTTAGCTTTAAATTTGTCTTTCACTCTAGACCAATCAACTCCCATTTTACAACGGTACAATTTTTCAACTTCATCCCCATCCAAATGGTACATGGTAACCAACTGTCGCATTTCAGTAATGAACTCATTCAATTTATGTCTGTGTCCAGCCACACCTTCCACAGCTTTTTTTATTTCGTCCTGGTTCCAAGGACGATAAACCTGCATCACTCTCATATTAGTGCCACCAACAGCCGCCGATGGATTAAATGCAGGGTTAGGCACTTCTATCATAGGGTAACTTTCAGCCGTGCTTTCACCAAGAAGAACAGCATCCTGAAGGGCTACGTGAGCCTCTAAATAAGGATTGTTCTGCGACGGTGGAAGTGGACTTTTTGTATCACGCCAAGGCAACGAAGGCGAGAACAATTGGCTGCGCGTTACTGCAGGACTTGTAGAAGCCGCGGCAAGAGCCATTTTAGACATCGGTTTGCCAGTCGTAACAGGGGTAGTGTTGGGAGTTACACTAGAGACATAGGACGGTGGAGGAGATGCCGAAGCAGCACCACCACTAGCAGCATTGGTGTCAGCAACACGAGGAGAAGGCGCAGATAGTGGAGAAGCTGCTAAGCCACTCGCTGAAGGAGCTGCCCCTCCTCTCGCTCTACAGCGCGCAACAGGGTTATTATCCTCCTCCCTTACATACGCGACCGTGTCATCAGATGGAAGGATAGACCGCCGTTTTAACTGAATCTGGTCGTGACGCTCCACAGCAGCGTTCAACCACATTTTGGCACAAGAGATTTCAGTCTTATGATGGTCTTTAAGAGGGCCTTTCTTTTTGGTATGATGAGACGACACATTTTCAAGCAATTTGGTACAACTAGGCACCGTTAACTTCCCATCAAAGCCATGCTTTTTATGCCAACGCTGAACAAACTGGGCAGCGCCTGATTCACGCCGTTCTAAGAATTTTCCATCCCCCTCATACACTTTCGTATGACGAGAACCCATTGTCTTGACGCAATTTACAGAAGCACAAACACTAGGAATTAACAATTCCTAGGCCGTCACGAAATTTTGCAAATGAGACAACCTTCTAGGCTAAGGCCAGCTTAGTCCGGTCTCTTCACAAAAAATCCGTGCGTTATGCAGGCGTAACAAAACAAGGACAAAATTTGGACAGGCTACCCAGAATTCCAAACCCCAGGGTCACCAAATACAGGTCATTTACAATTCCAAATTGAAAAATGCCCAGAGTTCCAAACTCTATTGAAAACAGACAATTTGTAGTTCCAAACTAAAATGTCCAGAGTTCCAAACTCTATAGAAAACAGACTATTAATAATTCCAAATTAAAAATGTCTGGAGTTCCAAACTCTACAGAAAGCAGACTATTAATAATTCCAAATTAAAAATGTCTGGAGTTCCAAACTCTACACTGCAGTTTTTGTCTTTACTAGCGCTCAAAAAAACAAAACAAAAACAAAAAAGCATACTACCTCATTCCTGTGCGGGCGTCAGTCACGTGGGTCAGTACTCAGTCAGTCGTCGCTGAATATGAAGGCGTAGTGAGGCGAAGTCACCTATTTCAGGATCCCGGGTGCAAACTTGGCGGCCAACGCGTCCTTACGTCTCCATATATCAGGGAGGACAATATTTTAAGTTCGGCAATCGAAGGACCAAAACATGTGAATAAATTCACTGTATCACCTTATCAAATTGACCTGAAAGAAAACCCACACAGTAGACAGAGGTAGCATGTAAAATCTGCAACAGAGTGGAGGTCTTGCCCAGCAGAGATGTTAAAGTAACACTGAGACAAACACCCCAGTCTGCTGACAGTTGTGGCTTTGCCTTTATTGTCTTCTAGCAAGTAATCACTAACCCAATTGTTCAACCAAAACAAAGACATAGTTCAGCTAATGAAGAATAAACACACAAGCCAGGTGTTAACTTATCTGTGAGAACACAGATAACACATCAATCACAGCAAGTGACAACACAGATCTCAGAGCTCACACATAGAAAAGGTTCACACAGGGTTAACCAAACAGAGTCTAACTACAAAGAAACACAGAAAACTAAGTCCTAAATATGTTACATTTTTATCACATTTTATATTTTCAATAATACATGTACAAATGCAGAGAATTTCTTAACACCCGCCCTCTTTAGTTACAGTTGCTAGGTCGGACAGATAAACTTTCAATGCTGAGATATCAACGTGATTTATGCAGTGACTGCAAATTGCAGCAGTTATTCACTCATAATAAATAAAAAACGCATTCATAGTATTGTGAATATAAGTATTTATTTTCTGAACGGTCATGCGATGCATCACAGCTGTTATGGGCTCTTCTATGGGTATCGATATTTGTAACCAGCACCATGGTAAGCTGAGCTCGCATATCTTTTGAGCCCTGACTCAAACTTGCTAGACGAAAACGAAATCACACAACTTAATGGCTGTAGTCATCTTCAAAGCTACCACAGCAATGTGTAACATTAACGTTTGGCGTTTATATCTTCAGTAGCTTAACAAAGTCACGTCCATCAGCTGCTAGTCAAAACACTCCTGCCGTGACCGATAGTTAACTTTGCTAGCGGTGTTTCTTCATTAATTAGGTCAGAAATCCAAAATCCTACTCTGAAACAGGTTCGTGGTTTGCTTACAACCTTACTGAAAAGGGACATGAATGAGATGGTGTCATGATCGGAGCACACAAAGTATGTTTTTGATCCGTGTGCTTTCTAGTCGAGTGTGAGGCTGCCGAGACCCTTCAAGGCAGACTATTCAGCTGCTAGTAATATTAGTCCGGTTTTAGGTAAAGAGGAAAGTGATTACCACCTGTTACATCGCGGGGAAACTTGCACATTTGTCACAAATACCCCAGGCACAATTTCCAATCATATTTTAATAATAATACGACAGTATCTCCCTAACTACTTGAAAACATGCGATTTCAGCATTGAGTTCAATGGAGCGCTGTCAAAACTGTCCGAGGTTTGTCCGAGGTCGTCCTTTTGCTGCGCTGTGATTGGTCAAAAACCACTTTAGGGCGGGCCTTAGCCAAAGGTGAATTCTGGGCCCCCTCTCCCCATGGGCCCAGGACACTGTCCCCTTTGTGTACCCATGCCAGATACACACACATACAGACACACACAGGCACACACACACATGCCCTCATTGACAGGTTTCTTTGTTGTTTGCCATCACCCTGGTGGTTACCAGATAACACAATTTCTGTCTTTGTCACTCTGTCTCTCGTTCTTTCGTTCTCTCTCTCTCTCTTTCTCTATTTCTCTCTCTCTCTTTGACTTTCTCTCTCTTTCTCTCTCACTCTCTTTCACTGTCTGTCTTTCTCTCTCTCTCTCTTTTTCTCTCTCTATCGCTCTCGTTCTCTATCTCTCTCTGTCTTTCGCTCTCTCTCTCTCTCTCTCTCTCTCTCTCTCTCTCTCTACCTCTGTGTGTCTCTCTCTGTCTTTCTCTCGCTCTCTCTGTCTCTGTCTGTCTCTCTCTCTCTGTCTGTCTGTCTGTCTCTCTCTCTGTCTCTCTCTCTCTCTCTCTCTCTCTCTCTCTCTCTCTCTCTCTCTCTCTCTCTCTCTCTGTCTCTCTGCAGGGCGAGGTTGAGTTTGCGCGCATCATGACCCTGGTGGATTCCAACAACTCGGGCGTGGTGACCTTCCAGGCCTTCATCGACTTCATGACCCGCGAGACGGCCGAGACCGACACCGCCGAGCAGGTCATGGCCTCCTTCAAGATCCTCGCCTCCGACAAGGTAGATGCACCCACACACACACACACACACACACACACACACACACACACACACACACACACACACACACACACACACACACACACAGGCAAACGCACGCACACACACATACGCACACACACACGCACACACACACAAACACAAGGCAAGGCCATTTTATTTTCTATATCGCATTTCATACACAACTGCAGTTCAATGTGCTTTACAAGAATGAAAAATACAAATAAGATATACAGATGAAAGCACAAGGCATGGCAAGAGAAATACACATTTGAAGTCATGAAATGGCAAGAAAAGGAGTAAAAGATAAAGAGCAAGACAAACAAACACACACACACACACACACACACACACACACACACACACACACACACTCACACACCCACACACACACACACACACACACACACACACACACACACACACACACACACACACACACACACACACACACACACAGACACACACAGACACACCTGCAGATAGAAAAGTATTACATAGACACATGTACTGTATATTGTGTTATTGTATATATGTTATAAATTGTGGTTGATGGTAGTTCTTTTTCTTCTTCTCTTCCTCTCTTCTGTCCCCTCATTCCCTCCTCCTTCTCCCCTCCTCTCCTCTTCCTCCTCTCCT
>NC_085877.1:24131748-24134248 GCF_034702125.1 Engraulis encrasicolus | reverse complement strand
ACTGACATGTCAATGAGCCTGGCTCTTTGGTGTAGCGGTCAGAGCCCCAGTTTATTACTCCAGAAGGTCTGGGTTCAAGTCCCAGCTGGGCAACTCTACCCCCCTTCGCTACAAATGGTGTCGGAATTGGGATGGCTGATGTGAGGGACCCCAGTGATGGGTGAAGCATTGATGATGGGAGAAGCATGAAGGGGAGTTGCGTGAGGGACACCAAGAGTGTGTGAAGCACACAGATGCGCTTCCTGAAGGGGAAGGCAGTGTGATGGAGTGACCATCACTAGGGTTCTGGGTGTGTTCTGGCTAACAAGCTTGGCTTTTTGGTGTAGCGGTCAGAGCCACAGTTTCCTACCCCAAAAGGTCTGGGTTCGAGTCCCAGCTGGGCAACTCTACTCCCCTTCGCTACAGGCACTTGCTGCCGTTGCACCGCTCTGAAACATCACTGAGCCTTGTAGTTGTTCAGGTTGTAGGGAGATGATCAATTCAGTTGAATCTTCTTCTGGTGCACGCAGAACTGGACTTGCAATTTGGCATAGAGGGCATTTTCCCAGTGGGCTGACAGTCCTCAGATGCTTTTATTTTTTTTATTTTTGTTTCTTCGTTTTGTTTTTTGTTTGTTTGTTTGTTTCAAATTTTCCCTTTGAGACCGGCCCACCACTAATATATATATATATATATATATATATATATATATATATATATATATATATATATATACATATTAATATGGATATTACTTAAAATATATATTAATATTAATATAGAGTGGGCTGAGCCCATCTTAAATGTAGTATGGCGGTGGGGAAGAGGTAGCCTGGGCGAAGAGCCGACTGTTGACTCCGTCAATCAGTCTGGCAAAAGCCATGAGGAATCCGTCTCCATGGACAATGGGAGATGGTCTGATCCTACTCTTTCATTTAAATCATCTGAAGTTCCAAACTCAAATCAAAACCCATATTGTGCTTTATTAGCATGCCTGTTACGTTATAGCGTCGCAAAAGCATACAAATAACACAACGAAAGTGTGAATATAGTTACGGAGCTCCCGGGTGAGTTCTACGTCACCACTCTCAACTGTTTGCTGATTGGCGAAACACTGAGAGAACCGAGCTCGAGGCTTTTGCCAGACGATGTGCGGAGCCAAAATCTTTAGGTGGAGTACATGGATGGCGTCGCCAGGCTAGGGAAGAGGGGCTGTTCCAAAAAAAAATGCCGGGCGGGTTAGTGACCCCAGCCCAACTCTAGGTGCAAGTCATACTGTAGGAGAGAGTACATTTTGGATGTGCATGCATACAGTATAGAGTACATATGGAGCAGGAGGTGCTGTGTAGCCTTTTGGATCTGGAGCTGGATCTGAATCTGGAGCTGGATCGAAACTGGGGCAGTCATAGCCTAATGGCTGTAACCAATACCACATGCCTCTGAACTTCAGATAAAATGACAGTGAAGTGTCATGTAACTGAAGTATATGGAAAGGGTATATATTCCTCAAGAATCAGTGATGTACAGTATACACAATGGAGTAAAATACATTTTCAGCCCGGGGTGCTGTGTACCAGTGTTAATTTTGTCAGCTTTTTTTGATTTAGTCGTAGTCTTAGTCACAATGACGAAAATCAATTTTAGTCTTAGTCATATTTTAGTCATTGCCTTCCCAATTTAGTCTTAGTCTTTGTTTAAATGACGGAAATCAATTTTAGTCTTAGTCAATTTTTTGTCATTTTAGTCAACACTGTACTTACTGTAATAGAACTTCTCCACACACTGCTTCTCTTTTTAACATATATCATTGACTGGACAGAATAAACCTTCTCCCTGCACTGCTTCTCTTTTTAACATGTATCACACTGTGCAGAATGAAACTTCTTCACACACTGCTTTTCTTTTCCTCTATTGTATTTAACACCAGTGTTAATTTAGTCAGTTTTTTTAAATTTAGTCTTAGTCTTAGTCACAATGACGAAAATCAATTTTAGTTTTAGTCATATTTTAGTCATTGCCTTCCCAATTTAGTCTTAGTGTTAGTCTAAATGACGAAAATCAAAAAAGTGCTTTGACGAAATATTTTAGTCATAGTCATGGTTGACGAAATTAACACTGCTGTGTACTCGAAACTCAGGCAGCTATCAGGCCTAATGGAAGTAACCTTGAGCACGATACCTAAAGCCCACCTTGTTCTATATGTATTAACTGTAACTAATACCATGTCCCTCAAATACCTTTAAATAAAAGTGACAGTTAGGTGTGTTGTAACTGTACACTGCATAGTGCGTCATGGAAACAAAACACTGTGGCTAACACACTCTGTGGTGCACTTCATGCAGTGAAGATTTTGGACCCATGTATTCAGAACTACATGGTAATGGACACGCCAAAGCACTGTTTCTTATCCCTCCGTGGTCAGCCATCTGGAAAGTCGACTATCTTGAAAGCCGTAAAATGAATCAGTTCATACATGTGCATCGTGTAGCTATAGAATATTAAAGGTAGGTAGGCTATGTCA
>NC_085877.1:24111748-24126748 GCF_034702125.1 Engraulis encrasicolus | reverse complement strand
AAGTACCCTGAAAGGTTGCACCTGCTGAAAAAGAAGCCTTCGTGGTGTGCAGGCTCTTGCAAAACTATGACACGTATATATATCAAAATACTAATAAGTGAAATAAAATGATTCATCAAAGAATGTGATGATATATATAAATAAATACATAAATAAATACATAAATAAATAAATAAATAAATATAGGTTTTAATCTAATTTCAGTCTCAAAATGACTGGGGTACAAGAGGGTCATTTTACTAAGTCATTTTGCTAAATTCAGAGCTCTGCATGGCCGGAGTCACGAGCTTCCGGGAGCTGCCCTGCGGCTGCCCTGTTGTCTCCTGTGTCTTGGTACTGTGTTTGTTGTCTGTGTCTTATGTACAGTGGCAGCATTTGTTTATACTGCAAACAAAATTTCCCCATGGGGGCAATACAATCCTACTACTACTGCTACCACTAATTACTGTCTTTTTGCTTTGCAGGGCAGAGCGGATGTCTCACCCACTGCCTCTCTTTCTGTCTGTGCAGCTACAGTACTGTATATCCTCTGACCAGGGCCGGCCCGAGGCATAAGCGAACTATTCAATGGCTTAGGGCCCCCATACCACCAGGGCCCCTCGTGAACAGCAAAGATCCAGGAATAAATTAACTTATACACAACCTACAGGAAGCCTACCTATGTCCTTAGCTCCTACCCCTCACTTATGCAAGTAAATGAAGCTTATGAAGCATCTGATGCTGAGTAAGTGTTGGTATGGGGCCCCCAGATGAAGTTTTGCTTAGGGCCCCATAAAGGCTTAGGCAGGCCCTGCCTCTGACCATTTCATTTGAATCCCCTGCTCCGTCGGGGTGGTTTGATAATCCCTCCTCTATCTGCTGAACCATCTTAATCTCTGGTGGGGGCGAGTCTTTTTGCACCTCGTTCACCGTACATGTACTCCACCCACGCAAGGATCTATACAGACCCATAGAGAGAACACAGAGGCAGATATCACGGCTGTTATCCCTCAGTTATGTCACCACACATAGGCTACCGGTGCTGCTCTTACTTCTTGTACCTCACCACACAAAGCCGCTCGCAGCATCAAAATGGCGTGCATCTGGCATGCAAAGTCATGTAAACCAGGGCTTAACGTTAACTTGTTTTTCTCACCGGCCACTGTGCCTTGTGGTTTTTCCCGAGTCACTATAGCCATTTAGCCTATCTATCTAGCCAGAGTTTTCTTGCTTAGTCTATGATTGCATTTACATACGTAAATACAAACAAAATTGGTGCAATATGAAAAAGAGTAGCCTACGTTGCAGTATGATGGTTGAGCTGAAAGTACTGTATGTATGATCTCTGCTATAACTATGTTATTATTTATTATCATAATTTTTTACAAGGCCGATTCCTCATAAACAGACCTCAAGGTGGGAAGGTCATCTGCCTGGGAACATAAATCTTCCTGGTAAAACAGAATGTGCTACGTTTACATGACAAATTAATAATTCCGAATTCAATAGTTCCATCAATTTTACTTTAATCTTTCATTTAAATCCGAATTGTAAAGTGTTCACAGTTCAAAGCAGAATTAAGCTTCATTCAGAATTAAAGTGAGGTCATTCCGAATTAAAATCGTCATATACAGATGGTGTAACTTCAATCTGCTCATTACCGTGCCGGGCCGCGGCAGCGTACCGTGATCATTACACCCTGTGGCCATTCGGAATGCGGGGGGCAGTATAGCACCGCTTTTGCAGAGCAGCGTCTGCCTGTGTCTGTGGTCTGTTTGTGCTTCCGTCCTTGCCCGTCCCCCAGTTTTAGTAGTAGTAGAAATACAGTCAGCAAATTGCATGTTTTATTTAGCATTGGGCATTTGATAGGGCATTTGATAATAACACAAGTGTGAGCCCTAAACAAGACCACAATGTGAATTTAAACTCGACTTTTTTCTGTCTTGCATTCACCGTCTCCCAATCCGTCCCTAACTTATTTCAGCACTATTCAAGCCAGGAACGGGTATCCTCAGGATACAGAGTTTGCATACCTACTACAATTTGAACCGGTAAAGACAATTAAAACCGAGTCAATCAGACAGGAACACCATTGTAATTAAGTGTGTCCCGTAACGCCAGCATGAGAGAGATCGAATTTTAAATTAGGCGAGGACATTGTGTTGCATGTAACATTGGGCATTTGATAATAACAGAAGTGTGCGCCCTAAACAAGACCACCATGTGAATTTAAACTCGACTTATTTCTGTCTTTCATTCACCGTCTCCCAATCCGTCCCTAACTTATTTCGGCATTATTCAAGTCAGGAACGGGTAGGCTATCCTCAGGAGTTTGCATACCTACAATTTGAACCGGTAAAGACAATTAAAACCGACTCAATCAGTCAGGAACACCATTGTAATTAAGTGTGTCCCGTAACGCCAGCATGAGAGAGATCGAATTTTAAATTTGGCGACGACATTGTGTTGCACGTAACGTTGGGCATTTGATAATAACACACGCGTGAGCCCTAAACAAGACCGCCAGTCGACGGTGTTTTGTTTTTATTCTGCATTCATGCCAGGAACGGATTGTGAACACTTATGACTGCTTCTTTGGAGGCTGGATAACCTGTCACACCACGACTTGTCACAAAAGGCTGTGCACTGCCTTTTCTTTTTTAAAAACACAGCAGTCGTATTGTCACGACTCACGGGGGTGACAAACTTGGACTAACTGTTATTCTCACTGATTGCAAATGTTTGCAGGTGCCAATGGGAAGAGGGAGAAAGGTGATTGGGTGTACGGGGTGGGTATGGGCTTTTTGAATGCAGGTGGCAAGATGGCGAGGAGGATCCGGAGGAGGACGAGACGCACAGCTACCGCACGAGAGAAGGGTCGGAGAGACTACCGCGGCCGGGGGCAGCCTTGGGAGGGGGGAGAGCTGTACGCCGGTATCCGGATGGAGAAGATGGGGCACGCGTTCGGTCCTATGGACGACACAAGCAACAGACGACTACGAATGCGCGGACGGAATATTGCCTGAACGAGGTTTGCGCCAGAGTCACGAGAGAGGTTGCGTTGGAAAGCTGCTGGTGGAGGACGCTCACCGCCTGGTCACCATAGCCTTCACCTTGAAGCCTCCTCCCGCTGTGTGTGCTGCCCCTGCCCGCTCTGTCTGTCACTCACTCACTCTCTCACTCCCGACCCAGCGAATGCACGATCGGAAAAGACTTTTTGCGCAGCGAGGATGGCCACCCCTACACCATCGTTTTATGTGTGCTGTGTTGGTTGCTGTGCTGCTTACGTGTGCTCCTTTAAATAAGTAGCTTAGTTACTGCTGTGTAGGCCTATTTTATTCACAATTGGTGATGGGAGTTAGCATCCCCCTGTGCGTTATTCATACGAATTCAGAGACTGGAAGCCTGTTTACCCTTCTCCTATCTCCACCAGCTGATCCGCCTCCGCGTGCCCAGGCGAGCCAGGTGGCCCCGCCCAACCTGTCGGAGGCTACGATGCGCACGGACCGAGTGAGAGGTTTGAGGTGCTGATCAGAGACATTGGACCATTAAGGACCCGGCGGACAGAGAACTGGTTACACATCCACACACACGCGCACACACACACACATGCATACAGAACTATGTCTCCAAATAGAAAATAAATACTTGATTTAAATGACTTTGTTGTCTTGGTGTTTCCTGATGTGTACAATGCTCCTCGGGGTAGTTGGTATTAAGTGGTGGTGCCGCTGTCAAACGCGCACCCCCCACCTGTGACAGTATGATAAATGTTAAGATAAGTGTGAAATTCTTTTTTTTTTTTTGCTTAGGCCTATTTTTTTTGGCAAACGAATGCATTAATAGGCCTAATTACTTCTATTGTTAAGGCGGCTACAGAGTATAATTTGTTTTCATTATTTCATAATTTTTGTTGGTGGTAAGCCTATATAGGCTACTAGCTATTTTTAATTAGGCTATTTGAATGATTCAACCAACCGCCCGAATTTAATTAAAATATTTGGCTATAGGCTACTTTCGATTCGATTGTGTGTGCTCTTCTTAAAACCTGATTTTAATATGGCAACCAAGCATAGGCCCTACACATTGTGAGGGACTAAACAAGTGCGTCCAATGCGAATACCTCTTGTGTTGTTGGAGAGAGAGAGAGCTCTTTTGTGTTTAATCACCCCCTCCCCCACAGACAAACATTCACTCCGTCACACAGTTGAAGACTGTAGTTAGTTGACATCTATGTAAGCGCCCCTCCAAGCGTCTGCCTGTGTTTGTGCTTCCGTGGTTGTCCATCCCCCAGTTTTAGTAGGCCTAGTAGTAGAAATACAGTCAGCAAATTGCATGTTTTATTTAGCATTGGGCATTTGATAGGGCATTTGATAATAACACAAGTGTGAGCCCTAAACAAGACCACCATGTGAATTTAAACTCGACTTTTTTCTGTCTTTCATTCACCATCTCCCAATCCAGTTTGCATAGGCCGACCTAGTACCTACAATTGAATAAAATAAAAAAGACGTTTTTTTTTAGTTATTATTATTATTATTATTAGTGCTTGTGGACACTTGTGAACTATGACTCCTTCTTCGGAGGCTGGATAACCTGTCACACCACGAGCTCTTTTGTGTGCGTGTAGGGGTTTAATCACCCCTCCCCCACAGACAAACATTCATAGCGTCACACAGTTGAAGACTGTAGTCAGTTGAAATTTATGTAAGCGCCCCTCCAAGCCGTGTGAGTTTAACAGTTTGCGGCCAAGAGGTTTTTTTTCACGAGCGCGCGCGCACACACACACACACACACACACACACACACACACACACACACACACACACACGAGAGATGCAAGGCAGAGTATGGATATTGTTTCAAAAGTTTGAATGTTTATTTGTTGTGATGTTACAAATAGCAATAAAAACATAGCCTAGATCAATAAAAAGGCGTTCAAAAAATCAAACTATGCCTAAAAATAAATCCTTACAAAGTCTTTTAAGTGTCCAGGTGTAGGCCTAGCCTAGCCTACTTCAATGTCCTTACTCCCGTGTCCATACTGTAAATCCCATGGTGCAAAAAGTGCAGTTGGCTAGTGACTCAACAAGGGTGGCAGCAACGCAGTCTGGTCTTGATTCAGAATTCACTCAGGACAAAGGCGGCATTCAAAAAAATCTAAGTAGGCTATGCCTAAAAATAAATCCTTACAAAGTCTTTATAAGTGTCCAGTCACCTGGATAGGCCTTACAGTCATCGACCAAATCATCGATCTAGTGGTGAGCCCACTGTAGGTGAAGGGAAACAGCGCACTACTGCACAAACAACAGACCGAGTCGCAGGAGACACAGCGAAAGGGACGGAACGCAATTCTGGTTAAGCGGGCAGAAAGGATGTTTTCTGCTGTCTTTATCTGCAGTGTAGCCTACATTAGGCAACTTGTAAAGGCTGCTGTGTAGGCATTGTCTACTAAAACTCTGTATAGGCTACTTGTAAAATAAATGTACACTCTTACTGAAATGTCAAGTTTAGCCTACGTTTATTTGTCAAAAATCAATACAATAAAAACAATATGAGGTAATAAAAGAGTATGACGTGTGTGCATCCGTTTTTTTGTTCAACATTGTTCAACATTGTCATAAGATGGTGCGGAGAACCAGGTAAAGACCACAAATGCCCAGACGCTAACCAGACATGATACCAAATTATTTCTATTTATTTATTATATTTTTAGGCTTAGACATATGTTAGCCTACTAAATATTGAAAAAAGGAAAAGAAAAGACAGACACGTCGAGGCTACTGGTCGTAGCCTATTACAGCAAATCGAACATGCGCTTTATGCACACATAGCAATAAAGTAGGCCTAGTAAAAGGAATTCAACTTCGGAGCGCAGTGGGTTTCGTGGGTCCGGGGGGATGGTGATGGCACGTTTGGTGTCTTTCCACCACCCCTGCACGGAGAGTGCATGGATGGAAAGCATATCCATAAAGCATCTGCATTCCCTCTGGAAGAATTAGGCTACAAAGAGCTGGTTACAATTTCAGTAGGCTATATATTTCCATAAAGGAATCGAATAGTCTAATTGTCATAACAAATGTTGCGGTTTCAGTCAAATAGCTCATATTAAGTGGAGGACGAGTAGGCCTAATATTTCATAAGCATATTTTAGTTCATATATTATGTAATTCATTCTGCAAAAATGAGTATATTTTTCTCTCAAAAAATGACATTGGTTTCAATGAGGCACTCTTGTTCTGGCAGGGACTCGCTTTTCGGCACGACAGTCACATTCAGCCTACTGCTTGTCCCATACATTTAAGAATCATAACTATAGATCTACTATTTCCATCCCTACTATCTGACTAAATGTAGGCTACGTGAAGTTGCCCCTCTCTCGTTGTTTGTTCATATGCGCGGATGAGATGGAAAGCCTGTGCCAAACATTGTTTAAACGTTTTTAATCAAATTTTGGTCGGCACACAAGGTTTTGGACATACTAATTTCTAGTGGCACCTGGGCTGCGTTTGGTGCATTGATCAGTCATGTAGCCTAGCGAAAAAGACAGCCTGGGTGAGAGGATGAGATCTTCCTCGGCTGGCGAGCACTCAGCATGTGTGCCCGCGCGTTTCCTTCTTTCAAGACCCGACAGTGGCTTACAAGTCAATTTGAGCACGAAAACAGCAAAGACAATGTGATATTTCATTCAAATAGGGCCTACACACTCCAAATAAAACATTGGTCGGAGGGATTTTCAACCGGACCGCAGCGCGAGCAGACAGTCAGTGTGAAAAGCCAAGTCTACCGGGAAAATCGCCGCTCGCTTACCATCAGCGCGCGAGCCCTAAAAAATCGCAGCTCGCTTACCATCAGTGCGCGAGCCCTTGAAACAGTGAAGTGGCATATCGCAACAGCACATGCGGATTAGCCAAATCATATGCAACAAAGTCGCCAACAAAGCGAGGATTTAACGTTTAATAGGCCTATGCCAACGTTGTGTGAATACGGGAATTGGACAGTCATGCACTGTCCTTTCAATAGGTATAGTAGAAGACCGCTTCGCTTCTTTTCACCTCATGGGGAAAGCATAATTTTCCATGCACTGCACGAAACTACTAAGCATAAAGTTAGCGATCAAACAAAAATATTGGTTGTTGTCATTACAGCATTTAATAGCCTATGCTATGGCTGTTGTTTAAAATAGCCATTGGATTGCCAACCGTCCCTTGTATTAAGAAACAAACGTATGGATATGAGCTGACATGGGACTCAATGTCGTTCAAATGCAGGGAATTGCATCTGTTTTTTCCCGTTTTTATTCGTTTGCGTAATTTTAGTTTTTCTGTGCGTTCCGGGACCTCTGTCCAACTCACCGTCGCTGTGATGTCATATGTTTTTTGCGTTCCGGTACCTTGTGATTTACAAATTAAGCACTGATTACGGAAGTATAGGTTAGGTTATCGCCCCAGCTGTTGGCGATGTAAGATAAATAGCCAAGGCTTAAACGCTCAAACGCGGCGCTGTAGGTTACTGCAGTGAGGTTTAGGCCCCCTATTGCACCCTCCGTAATTTTTACCAAACGAAAAAAGTATTCACATACAGATATCAAGTTTGAAGTTGTAATATTAGACGTTTCAAATCTTGCGATGCGAGAATCGGTATAGGGGCTTGTGGCTACACTCAATTTCTACACATAGAGCTTGCACATTAATGGCAATTCATCCGATCATCATTAAAAAAAGAAAAGAAAATTCATTAGGCTATTTATTCTTTTTATGACTCTTCCTACTTCCTGGAGGTGTTCTCACACAATTTAATTAGGCATGTCGTTATCCGCTGAATCGGTGCGTGCTGGTGAATATGAGCATATTAATATGCCGTCAACATCGTCTAAAATATCCCATATGGTAATAAATGTTGCCAACACATTTGCGCTTCCTCACCACTCTGTGCTATGGTTATCTGATATGAACAAGAGAGAGAGAGAGAGAGAGAGAGAGAAAGAGAGAGAGAGTGTGTGTGTATGTGTATGTGTGCGCGCCCGTGTGTGCGTGTGAGTGAATGTGTATTGAGCGAGCGCTCCCAAGTGCCACCCGGCGGTTGTTTGGGTACACTGCAGCTAGGCCCGGTACGTACCGAGGTGGATGACGTGGCATTACCTCGGTAAAGGGTGTGCATTGTAGGGGGACCGACTGTAAACGTAGGTGTCAACAAGCAAATATTATTACATGTAAAAGGGAACTCTAGGGAGGTTTTGAGGCAGGCCAGGGGGAAGAAAAGTCACTTCACTGCAAATAAACATGGAGCGGAGTGTTGGTACACAGGTGGTCAGCACCTCAAAGGTTGGTGTGCGATACCCTCTTAGGAGCGATTTCCACGCAGCAGGATATTTTTAGACGTGGATATTTTTTTCTCCAGTTTACATTGGTTTTGGCTTCTGTTTCCACGTAAGCAGATTTTTAAAACCCACATATCAAAAAACAGGCTTAAAAATATCCCATTTAGGGGGGTAAAATGCATCTGTTATAATGGAGTTTTTATTTTTATCCCCATGTTGTGTTTCCACCTTAACAGGAGAAAAAATATCCACATTTAAAAATATCCTGCTACGTGGAAACAGCACCTTAGTTTCTAACTGTAGGGAGGGTGTCATTTTTTTGGTTCAAGACCTGGGGTGAGTCCCAAGCGCCTCTACAGAGTTTTTTGTGAGCAGTACACAGTAAAAGAAATGCACTGTGAATTCAGCACTTATAGAGTGCTCAAGGACCAAAAACACTCTGGTAGATGTTAAATCAACTCTGTGCATCGTGAAACAACACTTGATGCTTTTACATTACATTATACTTAGCTGACGGTTTTTACACTGTATATACAAAGCGACTTACAGTTATTTAGGCACAGGGTATTGGTTACAGTCCGTGGAGCGATGTGGAGTTAGGTGCCTCGCTCAAGGGCACTTCAACCATGGATAAAAGGTGCTGGTAAGGGGGGATTTGAACCTGCAACCATCTGATCTAAAGACCAGCACTCTAACCACTGAGCCATGGCTGAGGCATAGATGCTTTTACTGTGTAGCATGATATGTAGATTCTCTACCAGTCAGCAAAGCCATTGTGCTGTCTCAAAGCACCACTGCCACTGTGCTGTGTGAGCCTCTCTCAGGGCTGGACTGCTAATCTGGAATACAGGGCATTTTCCCGGTGGGCCTACAGAGGCCGAAGCTTTTTTTGTTGTTGTTATTTTTGATTTCCCCTCTTCCCAGCCCAAAGTTTAGATGGGGCAGCCCATCGATGCATCCTTAATATGCAGTGGTCGGAGCCCATTATAATTATAGTATGGGGGTGGGGGTGAGGGGCTGGTCGGTTCCAAAAATGCCCGGGCCAGTTTGTCAACCCCTTTCCAGCCCTATCCTCTCTCATCGTTCTCCAAAGAATCAGCTCGCTTGCAACTCTAAACCCCACAACACAAATTATTGGATCTTCAGCATCACTCGCCACCCATTTGGTGCATCAGAATGGGCCTGTGTGTTATCTCTCGTCTCTATAACAAAGCATCTGGTAATCTGGTCGTTCTACTGAATATTAATGAGCTGTGTGTGTGTGTGTGTGTGTGTGTGTGCGTGTGCGTGTGTGTGCGTGTGTGCGTGTGTGTGTGCGTGTGTGTGTTTTACAGCAATGAGAGAGTAGAGTATATTGTGTGAGTTTGTCTCCAGTGTCACTGCACCCACCCCCCTGCCTGACAAACTATAGCTGGTTATATAAAAGTGTGTGTGTGCGTGCGTGCGTGTGTGTGTGCGTGTGTGCGTTAGTGTGTGTGTGTGTGTGTGTGTGTGTGTGTGTGTGTGTGTGTGTGTGTGTGTGTGTGTGTGTGTGTGTGTGTGTGTGTATGCACTTGCCTGTGTGTGTGTCAAGTATGGCTTGTTAACAATGTCCAGATGGGCACACCAGTCACAGTGGTGGACCTAACCCGTCGAAGGGTCTTGTGCTAAATTTTCCCCCACTAGACTACGGTATCTTCACCGGTGGCGAGCCTAACGACAACGACTGGCACCAAACGTTGCCCACTTTTCTCCAGCCGCTTGCCCCAGCGTCTTGTCTCTCTTGCCATGCCATGCCAAGTCTCTATATGGGCTCACTCAGCATAGAGTTTCATCCAAATCGATCAGTGCGATAAAAGCGTCAAATTTGGATCTGGGTCCTGGGGTTCAGTTTTCAAAATGGCCGCCAAACATGAGTTTTGTAATGTATTGATGAGTAGTTTTAGGAGACATACAGTATGACATTTTGCCATTGATCTGAACTGTTGTGTAGAACTGTATGTCTGTCTGGCCAAAATTATCTTATAGTTATGAGAATGTCATCTCGTTTCAAGAAATGAGCCAAACCAATGGGGGAAAAATTGGGTAACACTTAACTTGACGCCGGCGTCATACATATGACATGACGGTGTAATAACATTGTCATAATGCAGTCATGAATGTGTCATAAACATTATGTCAATGTCATAAACATTGTATGACTTTGTCTTTAAGTGAAATTCAGTTATGACAAACACAGGCCTAAAAATGTCAACTTTTCATGGTCATAAAATATTTATGACATTGGTATAATGTTTATGACTCGTTCGACACTGTTATGACACCGTTATGTCATACGTATGACGCCGGCATCAAGTAAAGTGTTACCAAAAATTGTAAAGCAATCACTGATCTAGAGCTCCAACATTTCCCTCAGTGAGTCGGAAAGTTGGAGCGAAGAGCTCATAGTTCTTGCACCATTAATGTAATACGTGTTTTAGGGAATTCCGTATAAAAAAGGATCCAGACTCAAATAAACGAAAAACAGATGAATAAAAATTTCATTGAGGCCCTGCTGTGACCATCTGGTAGGGCACTCACCTGCCATTTGGCTGACCCGGGATCGATTCCCAGCCCGGGTCCTTTGCCGACCCTCCCCGTCTCTCTCCCCATTTGCTTCCTGTCTACCTCTCATACTGTCCTGTCCATTATAAAGTCTAAAAAGACCAAAGCATGTCTTTTAAAAAAATTGCATTGAAGTGAAATCGGTAGCATTTCACCATAGAGCTCGTGAAATTAGCTTTTAAATAAGCTAGACCAATGTTTCTCAAACTTTTTTTAGGCGAGGCACCCCAAAAATCTCAAGGCACCCCAAACCAACAAGCCGTAACATGGCATCACATTTGATACCACACAAGCTTGGAAAAGTAATACATTTGGAGACGTCATACAACCTACGTTCGAAGCTGCAGTTTTATCTCAAACTAGCTATGTGTTGGGGCAACCTAAATTTACTTTATTGTGCGTAAATGGTAGATGAAAGCCACAGCACCCTGGTTGAGAAACATTGAGCTAGCCTGCATGTTAATGAGATACTATAGGGAGGGAAAGTAATCTCATCGCCCCCTGCTGGCAACGTTCCAACCCCCTGCAACAAATGAATGTTTTTTTTCTTTGAAAAATTACATCTCGGCCCTGACGACGAAGTAGAAGTAGTGGCAGTCATATTATGGGCATGTTGGCCCGTTTTATCGAATCAGGTGGTAAAATGTTCGGTTTTTCACTGATCTGAGCTGATGTTAATATTCTTTAAAAAGCTAATACAGAACTACACTGACTGGCATGTGTGGCTTGTTTACTCCATGTAATTAGCATAGCCAAATTAGCATAGCCAAAAATGAGCCAGAGAGGTGGTTACTCGTCACCACAGAAGCCATCATATCTACTAGAGAATTTAAAACCATACCAAAATGATCGCGTGTATATATGTGTAATAAGAAGACAATGTGGAACTCATAGGATTACAAGAATGTGAAGATATGCGAAGAACTTGCGTTCGTTCGCGTTCATTTGTTTCTCTGTGTTGTCAACGAGGCGCGAAGCACAGCATGCTGGGAGCTGTAGTCCGTTTCCGACCAGATTGGCACAATTTCTATTTTTCTTAAAAGGGCAAAAAATGACTCAAGATTTTCACAGGTAGTAGTTCATGCTATTGTGTACGCTGAAAAATGTCTCTGGTGTTATAGTTCCAAGTCATATCTTTGTGGGATTTTTTTAAAAACTTGTCTATGGGAGTTTCAATAGGATTACCCTGGTGTTTGGAACGTAACCGCTAGGATCGCTGTTTTCCACTTTCCCTCCCAATATGCAAATGGATGAGCAGCAGCACCGTGATTCATCACGATTCCAATTAGCATCCTGGATTTAGATGCAGTCAGCATTGCTGATGCAAGCATACACCATCACTGTGTGTGTGTGTGTGTGTGTGTGTGCGTGCGCGTGTGTGTGTGTGTGTGCGTGTGCGTGTGTGTGTGTGTGTGCGTGTGGGTGTGGGTGTGGGTGTGCGTGTGTGTGGGTGTGTGTTGCTGATGCTGGAATACTGTGTGTGCGTGTGCGTGTGCGTGTGTGTGTGTGTGTGCGAGAGAGAGAGAGAGAGAGAGAGAGAGAGAGAGAGAGACCGAGAGAGAGAGAGAGAGAGAGAGAGAGAGAGAGAGAGAGAGAGAGAGAGAGAGAGAGAGAGAGAGAGAGAGAGAGATGCTTTGAGCTGCATCGGCAGTGTGACTCAACATGATTTTTCCCTTTTTGAGCACAATGTGAAAACACTTGCCTTCCTTTCTTCAAGCTTCTCCATGAGTGTGAGAGTGTGTGTGTGTGCGTGTGTGCGTGCGTGTGTGTGTGTGTGTGCGTGTGTGTGTGTGCGTGTGTGTGTGTGTGTGTGTGTGTATGTGTGTATGTTTGTGTGTGTGTGTTTGTTTGTGTGTGTCTGCAGCGTGGCATCATACGGAGCACATCCGTATTGACGTAACGGCCTAGGCGAAAAGGCGCAATATTTAAGCACAAATACCTCTTTCAACTACCAGGAAACACCAAGAAATGTGCAGTGACTATATTCAACCATTCTTTTAAAATGAATCTTAGTTTGGGCAGTGGTTTAGAAATGCAATGGATGATCACGCTCTGGACAGCAAAAGCAGTATAGGCCTACTCTTCCTTCTCTCTCTTGGAACTCAACCTCATCCTCAATAGCCTGGGGTGCGTCTCTCAACGGCGAAGTAGCTAATTTGTTACCAACGTTGCAGAGTAGATACTATAAAAGCTCTCTCTAAACTCTTGTGTCTCGAACGTTAGCCCACAAAGTAACTACTGCTTGGAGTAATGTGCACTCTGAAGAAGTGGTGACTTTGAAAGTAAGGCGCCTCCTATCCGTATCTCGACAGTGAAGTTGAAGTATGCCTGGAGTAGATCCATTAGAGAGAGAGTAGAGTCCAGACATCACTTCAGCCACCCCAAGTAACACACAGCGCTAGTCTACTTCAGAGTGTGACTCCACCCATTAGCTAAACTTGTAGTACATATTTGACCACAAATGTGTCAATATCTTTTAATCCTGTGGTGCAAAAGCACTGAAAATCAATCGACATGCACACAAAGTCATGATACAGCTGCGAGAGTGTTCAGAACACAAATTCACGTCATATCATTTGTTTGTGAAATGTTTTTTTCATATCCATGGAATCTGATGAATCCCACACTAATAATATACTTTTAGCTGTATACCGATTGAATTTTGTCTCATTTCGATGTATAATTTGTGAAATATTTGGATTAGAAAGTATTGGCTACTCCCGGAAATTCACTGGTTTACATGTCAAATACTCAAAAAAATTAAGCATGAATTTCATTTCATAGCCTAGTGGTATTTACGCTTGCCTATCCATGGGAAGACGCGAGCCACGCGGGTTTGAATCCACTGTGCAGCATGTTGACAGCACCTCATGAAATCGTGTTTTGGACCCTACAGTGTACACATTTTCCCTCGGCTGCACGTGTGTGTTGGTTATGCACAAAATAAATTATCTATTTCTGCCAGATATTCCCAAAATTGTGGCACTGCAACCATGTGAATTCGAACGTGGCTTCCGTTTTCCCATTGGGATGCAAGCGTGAATACCACTAGGCTATGTAATGAAATTCTCACTAAATTATTTTAGGGATTTGACAGTTCAACAGGTGAATTTCCGGGAGGAACCACTACTTTATTATCCAAATATTTCACAAATTACACCTCGGAATGAAACGAAATCCAATAGGCATGCAGATAATACTGCATTATTGGTGCGGACGGTGTCAGATTGTAATGCCACGGCCGTGTTTTTTCACAAAGAAACTACAAGGTGTGTTGTAGAGGAAACAGCTGAGTCATGGTGTCAGCGGTGACATCCAATCAAATGTGCTGGTGGTGGTTGTACACTATTGCTTTATAATTCACTCACTGAATTTAGGAGGAAACAGCTGAATCATGAGTCAGCAAGACACATGTGGTTGTCATCCAATCAAAAGGGCTATTCATGCTTGTCTCTTGTTGCTTCTTTGGTCACGCACTGCAATGACAAGAAAGTAAGTAGCGGTGTGGACTCAGGAAAGTAGCCACACTACTTTGGGCTTACTGTGGGAATGGTAAGGTTTCGAGAAATGTGCGTATTTCGCCTTGAAGTAAGTAGATACGTTTACAGTAGAGAGATGCTAACGTTCCAGAAACGCACCCCTGGTTTGACAAGATAGATTATTTATCACAATACAGCACTTGCAAAATATCTAAATTAATATAGTATTCAGTGTATATATGGTATTACTAGTAGTAACAGTAATACATATGGGTATAGATTATTTTAAATCTAAATTAATCTATCTAAATCATTAAATTGCTCTAGATTAATCTATACATTAAAATAAGGGTTTAGTGCATTAGGACAGGGGTTGATTTCCTGTTAGCAAAATGCATTTCTCATTGCATAAGGAAGCTACTTTGATAGCTTCAATGATAAAAGAAAATCATGAACTGTAGCCTCAATGTTTTCACCACAATGTTTTTAGTGTGTCAAATATGTTAAGGCATTAACAAACTAAAGTTTCAAAAAATGAGCTGTGCTATAAGTGGTAGGCTACATAACATAGTCTACAGATAAAACTGTATCAAATGCTTATACAAAAGAAATTCTTCAACTTCTTCAATTTATCATTTC
>NC_085877.1:24079248-24106748 GCF_034702125.1 Engraulis encrasicolus | reverse complement strand
CTTATGTTTGTCAAGGCTCTCTGATATCATACAGGGCTGTCACCAGCACCCCTTTTCTATACTCTCCCTTAACGACACCGAGTTTACCTTATTCTGTTTCCCATGTTACCTGAGAGGTGAGCTGTCAAGCAGGAATAACCCGAACCCGAAGGTCAGATGGATGTGTGATAAATGCCTTTTGTATATTAGCAAGAGTGGAACGGTCAGACGTTCCATTGAGGTGTGGCTCCACATTTTTTTATTATTATTATTAAGCTGTCAGATGGTCAGCCTGTTGACAAGCCTGATACTTTTGTGTAGAACTTTAAAAGCTCATATCTTTTACATTAAGATGACCTCATCAAGGCTCTTTGTTGTCAAGGTGGCATCCCTATAAAGTGCTGGTTGAAACCCTCTATTGGCTTCATTGGTGATGTATACTGTACATTGCATGTCAGACGTTTTAGCATGCTGTTGTTGACAAACCTATGACTTTTAAATAATGTGTACTTTCTAGAACGTTTAAAGCCCACGTTGTCGTTTTTAGTCACCCAGCCTGAACTTTACAGTAGACTTAATTATGTGGCTACAGGCTATCTTTCTGAAGTTCTTTCAGCAACCTGGTGTGTGTGTGTGTGTCTGTGTGTGTGTGTGTGTGTCTGTGTGTGTGTGTGTGTGTGTGTGTGTGTGTGTGTGTGTGTGTGTGTGTGTGTGTGTGTGTGTGTGTGTGTGTGTGTGTGTGTGTGTGCGCGTGAATGTGACTGTGCGTGCACGTGTGTGCATGCGCCTCATGTGCCTTGTGTGCTATTGTGAAGGTTGGAGTTTTGGGCAGGGCGCACACACACCCAAAAACGCTTTTTGCAGATGCCAGACAAAAGTGTCAGATATCTGTCAGACAGTCGATTGACACCCTTGAGTGTTTCTTGTTAACACAATTTCTGTCAGGCATTCGATGCATTCCACACTTGTTGTTTTGTTTTCATGGTGTGTGCTTAAAAAGAAATCAATTGCGCTGATGCCGCCATCATGAGGTACGCTGGTATGTAGTGATTCAACATCAAAGGTGGCCAGTATGATGGACACACGCCTGTCTGTACTTGATTCACACCCCCTTTGGTGCCCTGCCTTGGCAGGTGAGTGAATGGTCATGTGATATAGGTCACAGCTTCTTCCTGTTACCCATATGCTTGATGAAGACCCAGGGTAATCGAAACATTGCTTCTTAAATAATTAAGTTTATTTTTTTGGAGCAGTGAGCAGACCTACTTTCTTCAACTATTGTGAATGTTAGAAGTATGCTGGTCACATCAATTCTCTGCATTTCAATTGCTTCACCATGTAGAGCAGAGAGTAGAGTAGAATATAATTTATTGATCCAGAGGGAAATTAAGGTGTCCAGTAGCATACACATACATAAATACAGAAGAATACACAAAGACATCACACACAACATTGCACATACAGTAGTATATCCACCGTATATTCACAGGTCAGATCTCTCTATCCCACTCACACACACACGCCCACAACACACACCACCCGCATGCACGCACGCACGCATGCACACAAGCACACACACACACACACAATAAAAAACTAGAAAAACTAGAAAAAGTGTCCAAAGTGTCAAGGTGCCAAAGTCAAAGCCAAAGTCACTGTGCATAGCCCAAGGAAGAGATCCAGGGTCAAGTACCAATGTCAAAGTGAATGATATGATACTCTGATAACCACCGGCTATTTTTGAGCTCTAAAAGTTTACTGTAAAATATTACTGTAATGTTCATGTAAATGTTACTGCTCTCGCCTCAGCTTTTGCAGTCCTCATAACTGAGGTGACTTTTCATTGCAGTCAAAAAGTCGCATAGCAGAGCTGAACAAAGCCCACCAGTGACCGTATAACGAGCGATCCTCTCCTGACTTTTAAGCCTAGCAGCACAAAGTATCAAGTTGTTTCATCGGCCCGAGGCGAGCTCTGGTTTCTTCTCTTACAGCCAAGTGAAACCTCTGCCACGGCCGCTTCCACTATGCTTTGATATAAAATAGAATAGAAGACATAGAATAGACTTAATTGTCTTTCTCTATACATATTATTGCATTCATCCACCCTCCACCCACCCTTCCCAGCATACACATCAGCATACCCAGCATTTTCACACCTAGTCCCCTTAAAGTGAATCGAACTCAGATTTACCCAAACATTGTGCAAACAGTAAAATGGCAGTGTTAATTAATCATTTCACATCTTCTACGGTGCATTTTGTCTGCACACAATACAACTGCAGTGTTAAACACTTAAAGTCTATTTGGTCCCAGGGAACTCTCTAAGTGTTGAATTAAATGAACACTACTTTTTTGTTTTTTGTTTTTACTGTGCACAACATTGCAATATGCACAGTCTTTAGCAAGACACTGGTTGTTGCCATTCTGGTAACGTGTACGGGCCATGTCTCAACGCATTAATTCTGCTCCTGTCCTGTCCTGTCTTCTGGCCTGTGCTGACCTAGCTGCTCTACCTGCTTGCCTCAGTGGAAGTCTATGGTAATTGGGTAGGGGCAAAGAGAGAGAGAGAGAGAGAGAGACAGAGAGAGAGAGAGAGAGACAGAGAGAGAGAGAGAGAGAGAGAGAGACAGAGAGAGAGAGAGAGAGAGAGAGCAAGCGAGAGGCCCACCTCACGTTACGGAATAATACATTATTGAGCAGTTGCTGCTGTGTACGTGCATGCGTTCATGCGTGCGTGTGTGTGTGTGTGTGCCTGTGAGTGTGTGTGTGTGTGTGTGTGTGTGTGTGTGTGTGTGTGTGTGTGTGTGTGTGTGTGGGTGTGTGTTTTCTGATCAGCTGGTATGGTGGGTTACGAGGGAGTGACCTTGCTTTGCCTCATTTATGCCAGTGACATGGGCGAAGGAAGCACACCTGATGGCATTGTTTCTTGAATTCTTGAATTCTGAATCTTGAATTTTGTTCAAATGTTTGTTTGTTCTACAGCTGGTCTGATGGGTTATGAGGGAGTGACATTGCTTTGCCCCATCTGTGCTTGCGACATGGGAGATGGAATTCCACGCCTGGTGGCATTGTTTCTTTTACATTTTTATTTTTGTTCAAGTGTGTTTTTGTTTGTTCTGCAGCTGGTATGGTGGGTTATGAGGGAGGGACATTGCCTTGCCTCATTTACGCCTTTGACATGAGCGAAGGACGCACGTCAGACTGCATTGTAGGGCTCCACAATTCATCAAAAATAATCAAAAAGCGTGATTTAATCGGGATTTCAATGGGGATTTAATTGTGGTAATTGTGACGTGCTTTTGAGCATGCTTGAGCTTGAATTTGACCTTATCTGGCAACCCAGTCTGTAAAACCTGCAACCTTGCCAAAAACACACCTGAATCTCACTTCAGTTTTTGTTGCTTTTTTGTAACTCGATCCTGCAACTTTCATGAATCACAGTGGCAGGTATCACGGTGTCTTTCATGACACCCAACTAAATGTTTTAAAGTGTCACAGTAGCTTATTCTCAGGCTTATTTCAGAGGAAGGGTGAAATCTTACCTACATAGGTGTCAATGGCAGTCAGTTTTGTGGGAAGTACTGTAAAGGCAAAAACATTGTACATGGAAGTGGCCACATCATACCGTAACAACAAATCTTCTGTGTGCACACATGCACATGCACATGCACAGACACGCACACACACACGCGCACGCACACACACACACAAACAAACACACACACACACACACACACACACACACACACACACACACACACACACACACACACACACACACACACACACACACACACACACACACACACACCCTTATCTTAACATATCTTTATGGGGCCCTCCATATTAACCCTAATAATGGCTAAAGAACGCTAAACTGTGCCCACACCAAAACAATCCCTAATTTTAACCTGTCAGTGAGGAAATGTTTTTGCACTTTTACTGTTTCCAGTAACAACAAAACTACCAAGAAAAACACTACCAGATTTATGGGGGCCATGATGTGGCCCCCACAAAGTACCAGACATCTGACGCCCAAAATGATTGTTAGACATGTACACAAATATATGAGGCGCCGCCTAGCCAATATGTCAGGAATTGCATACACATCACCGCTAAAAGCTTGCACGTACCTTACTTTTCCTCGCACATCACCGCTAAAAGCTTGCACGTACCTTACTTTTCCTCGCACATCACCGCTAAAAGCTTGCACGTACATTACTTTTCCTCGCACATGCACCCGAAAGGTTTGCACGTACACTGTTATTTGCTTGCACTCGAACAGGAAAACGTTGTGCATACGCCACATTTTCATGCACGCAGTAACAAAAATCTCACACACAAACTACTTTGACCTCGCACACACACCACTTTTGCCTCTCACACATACACACATTACACTCATACGCACAATACTTTTATTTGCACATGCACGCCAAACGCTCACACATAATTAGACTTTACTTCGCACATATCCCACTTTTCTATGCACATACACCCTTAAAGCTCGCACACATACCAGTGTTACTACGCACATGCTTGACTTTTCCCTCACGCACATACCACTTTTTTCTTACACATCACTACCATTCAAAATCGAGATTTCAGATGGTGTTTATGACAGGGAAATGGTATGTGTGCGACGACGTTAGTGTTGTGTGTCTCTGAGAAAGTGGTGTGTGTTTGTGTATGTAAGTTGTAGTGTGTCACACAAAAAGTGTTGTGTGTGCGAGCTAACATGTAAATTAAGGGCCGAGCTCCGCCCAGGTGCCAGCTCATTATGCAAATGCAGACCGAGTAAAGAAAACATTGAATATTCTGACCATTCTGAACGTTACCCTTCTATTATGTAAAAAATATATATATATATAAATAATAAAATGAATGGTGATACAGTTTCAGAAATAAAAATATTAGCGTCCACTCAAGACAGGAAGTGAAAAAACAACAACCGGAAAACCAGCCCAACCCACTTTCTTTACCTGAACGTGGGTTGCTCGCACATTTAACGGACTGACGAACGGACTTCGAAATGGCTGCGCATACCAGGGACAGGGACGCCATGTTAAATCAGGCTATAGGGCTTTTAAACACAATTATAGATTCTCCTGGAAATTCAGGCGTTAACATCCAGGCAGGTGTTAACAATTTAGCTCGTTCTAATAATTCGACACCAACACCATCAGCAGACTCGGTCCAAGATGAGGTCAATGCACTCTTCAGAAGATCCACTGGGGCCACCACCTCTGAGTCTGCTGATGGTGTTGGTGTCGAATTATTAGAACGAGCTAAATTGTTAACACCTGCCTGGATGTTAACGCCTGAATTTCCAGGAGAATCTATAATTGTGTTTAAAAGCCCTATAGCCTGATTTAACATGGCGTCCCTGTCCCTGGTATGCGCAGCCATTTCGAAGTCCGTTCGTCAGTCCGTTAAATGTGCGAGCAACCCACGTTCAGGCAAAGAAAGTGGGTTGGGCTGGTTTTCCGGTTGTTGTTTTTTCACTTCCTGTCTTGAGTGGACGCTAATATTTTTATTTCTGAAACTGTATCACCATTCATTTTATTATTTATATATATATTTTTTTTTTACATAATAGAAGGGTAACGTTCAGAATGGTCAGAATATTCAATGTTTTCTTTACTCGGTCTGCATTTGCATAATGAGCTGGCACCTGGGCGGAGCTCGGCCCTTAATTTACATGTTAGCTCGCACACACAACACTTTTTGTGTGACACACTACAACTTACATACACACACACACACCACTTTCTCAGAGACACACAACACTAACGTCGTCGCGCACATACCATTTCCCTGTCATAAACACCATCTGAAATCTCGATTTTGAATGGTAGTGATGTGTAAGAAAAAAGTGGTATGTGCGTGAGGGAAAAGTCAAGCATGTGCGTAGTAACACTGGTATGTGTGCGAGCTTTAAGGGTGTATGTGCATAGAAGAGTGGGATATGTGCGAAGTAAAGTCTAATTATGTGTGAGCGTTTGGCGTGCATGTGCAAATAAAAGTATTGTGTGTATGAGTGTAATGTGTGTATGTGTGAGAGGCAAAAGTGGTGTGTGTGCGAGGTCAAAGTAGTTTGTGTGTGAGATTTTTGTTACTGCGTGCATGAAAATGTGGCGTATGCACAACGTTTTCCTGTTCGAGTGCAAGCAAATAACAGTGTACGTGCAAACCTTTCGGGTGCATGTGCGAGGAAAAGTAAGGTACGTGCAAGCTTTTAGCGGTGATGTGCGAGGAAAAGTAAGGTACGTGCAAGCTTTTAGCGGTGATGTGCGAGGAAAAGTAAGGTACGTGCAAGCTTTTAGCGGTGATGTGTATGCAATTCCTGACATATTGGCTAGGCGGCGCCTCATACACACACACACACACACACACACACACACACACATACACACACACACACACACCTTGCAGTTTCTGGCAGGCACACATATGGTGATCACACGTGTACCTTTCTCACACTATCTGTGCGCCGGTGTCCAGAAATTATTTATCTGTATCAGCTTTCTCAAGGTACTATCAGGAAACTTAACATCTGCATGCGCATTGTCCCAAAATCATCCCACCATCTGACTTTCTCAAAGAAGTACTTTTTTGGCGTACACTTGGGACAGGGACTTAAATTACACACGCAACCATGTGTGGCCAAGTAGCCTGATTATCATCGACTTTCAAATCTCTTCAAGGCTTGGTCTGACCTAGATCATAACAATTAACATTTCTCAAACGGCATGGTTGACCCACCTCCTTTGGTTTGCTACTGGTCTAGGCCAAGTTTGAACCAAACATTTTCTCAGTCCCAATAGAACGCCTCTGCTTAAACCACGTCACTGCTTTGAACACCCCAATACCCAGCTGCTCAAAGTTGATTGCTTCCCGACAAAGTGGGTTGGAGTTCCTGAGTCCTCCAGAGCTCAGAAAGTACTTGCATAGTTCTTGACCTGACTAGTAGCAACGCCTAAGGTGTTGTGTCACTAGGAGGTCGCAGCCTGGCTAGCAGTGTTGCCATATTTTCTATGAGAAATAAGCGACTGAGGTCCTAGAAACAAGCCCAAAAGAAGCGACTGACTGGTGTTGTGGAAACAAGCCCGAAAGAAGCGACCGAAGGGGTAGGTTGTCAGTCGCGTGTCTAGTCAGAGATGACCTTGCTCTTGCGGGGGTCTGTGTGGCAGCTAAATTCTCCACAAGTGACCACAGAGAGTGGGAGTTAACAATGCTGTAGTAGTGTATCTTGTAAGGATGAATGAGAATAAATGAGAATAAATGTTGCACACATCCAAACACTTTCAAATCACCGGCAGAGCAGAAGAAAACACCAAGCCCAACCCTGAAAAGAACAAGCCCCAAAAAAACCTGCAACCCACGAACCTACAAAATTTAAAGCGACTGCTCAAAAAAAGAAGCCCAAGGTCGCTTATAATAAGCGGAATTGGCAACACTGCTGGCTAGTGGCCAGGTGCAAAAGAGCTGTCAGAGAGCACTATACACAATACTGTAGGTACCGTCTAGAGGGCAGATCGCCAACAGGGATCTCATTCATATTTTCCATTCTTGTTTGACTCTTCTGCGACATCAACATGGAAGTTTGGAAGATCGCCTCCTTTGATTTATGTCAATATTGCTGGCACTCAAAATAGACTTATTTTTTTCCTATGGTCAGTGAAACGTGTTACAGAGTTAATTATATTCAACATTATGGAAGTGTTAAGCACTTTACTGTAGAGTTGAAATTACTCTGACCACCTGCACCTCCATTTTACTCTGACATTTGACTCCACTGTTAGAGTGATTTGATTCTCACAGTGTTGCAAATACTCCATCTGGTTTACTCTGTGACATTGACACCCCATTTTTTTTGTTTTTTTACCGTGTAGCTGTATTGCTGAATGAATCTGGCATGCATGAGATTCAAGACTCTTTTTATTCGTCCCGAGGGAAATTTGTCTTGGACATACTGTACATACAGCTACTGCATAATACACATACCATAAAAAAACCACACACACACACACACACACACACACACACACACACACACACACACACACAGACACACAAACACTTCACGCGATGGTGATCAAATATGTTCCTTTCTCACACTACGCATAAATGTCCATAAATTAATGATGTCCATAAATTAATTATCTTTATCAGTTTTCTCAAAGAAGGATCAATAAAACTTGTTGAAGGTGGTTGAAGGTGTCACTAGTGGGTCAATGGTGACTTGTTCTTTGCCCTGGCACACTGCAGAGTAAAGTCAACACTAGAGAGAGTTGAATTCACAGTAACGGTTTTCATTGCAGTGTGCTGTACATGTATGCTGTTACCAAATTGGTAATGATCAAGTCTAATGTCATACCATTGTTGTTATGATGTTGTTGTATCTTTTCTTGCCTTCATTGGACAGGACAGTTTGCAAGGAGACCGGAAAGTACTAACAGCGCGCGAGAGAGAGAGATAAGAGCAAGGATCAGGAAATGACCTCAGGCCAGAATCGAACCTGGGTCCCCGATGTAGCAGTGTGATGCCCGTAGCCGCTTCAGCCATGGCCAAGGCCAAGTGTTTTGTTTGATGAGAGTTTTTCTACACAAAGTTTCTGCTCCTTTTTTTCTTTCAGCATGACACTATGTTGGTCGGTCTTACGCTCTGTTGGATACCGGTTGCTTTTTTTGAGTTTGTGCTCGAGGCAAGTTTATAGATCTTATTTTCTGACAGCTTGAAGGAAGGGATAAGTGATGCTCCTCTGCTCTTCACTTTTTTTCTATCATGCTGTCTTTCTTTCTCTTTTCTTTCTTTTTTCTTTCTTTCTTTCTTTCTTTCTTTCTTTCTTTCTTTCTTTCTTTCTTTCTTTCTTTCTTTCTTTCTTTCTGTCTTTTTAGTCACCTTTCTTTTAATCCTGAGTAGGACTCCTCATTGACATTGAGCTGGTGATGTTTCTGCTCTTTCTCTTCCTGTTCAGATCCTTTTGTATTCTTCTTCTTCTTTCTTGTTTCGACATGATCAATAGGCCATAGGTCTAGTCCCTGACGTTCACTGCGCTAGATTTTAAATATCTGGGACACAGTCCTTCAGGTCTTTGAACTGAAGAAGTTTGTGGGATGAGAGGTGGAGGGAGGCGAGGACGGCTTCTTAAGGTGACCTGGATGAGTCAGAGTCGCGCGCGCGCACACACACACACACACACACACACACACACACACACACACACACACCCACAGTGTGATGTATGATGCATGCAGTCTCTCTCACGCACGCACACTTGCGCACACGCATGCACGCACGCAGGCACGCATACACACACACGCACGCACATCGGTACTCACACAGACAGACACACATGCGCGCACATCGGTAGACACACACACACACACATTTACGCCCACAGTGTGATGTATGATGCATGCACTCTCTTTCACACACACACACACACACACACACACACAAACACACACACACACACACACACACACACACACAAACACACACATACTCACGAACGCACATCGGTTCTCACACAGACACACGCACGCACATCGGTAGACACACACACACACACACACACACACACACACACACATACGCCCACAGTGTGATGTATGATGCATGCAGTCTCTCACGCACGCGTGCGCGCGCACACACACACACACACACACACACACACACACACACACACACACACACACACACACACACACACACACACACACACACACACACACACAAACAGTGTTGCTATTTTGAATGCAGGTTGGTTTATATAAGCCCTTTGATTCTGACTGGCAGAGAAATAACCTGGCTTGCCAACATATATTATTCACCCCTACGGACTTAAATCAAAAACCATTTGTAATTGGAACACACAAAAAAACATTTTTTATTACAGTAAGTCCATTGTTTGTTGACAAGGGTTGTACATGATGATGATGATGATGAGGCCTGAGATGGTGATTATGGCTATAGTGATGTTTTTTTAAATGGTGATGTTTTTTTACAGACCGGCCACTTTTCTTTGTACAAATCACTTTTTACCACCACACATGCTTGGCCCTATTTACCGCCATTTACCACTGTTTTTAGCAACCCATATCCTCACTCTGTTTTTCTCTGATGAGACAAAGAATCAACATGAAAATACTTACACATCTGCAGAAATGTGAGGGTGTACTCACTTCTGTGACATACTGTAAACGTAGATTTGTGGTTAAAGTACAACACCAGCACATGACATTACATAGCTGTTACACCATTTTACTCCATTGTACCTAATCAGATAAATAGACTGTGTTGTTACTGAAAACACTAAAACCCTAACAAGGACCCACCACATACTTGATCCAACCAGTTCAGAGTTAGCTGATCGAAAGACAAGTGCAGAGATCTACTGATTACTCCGATAAGTTACCTGTGTTGGAAGGAAATTGTTTTTTCTTTTTTTCAACTTTTCCTTTTCCTTTTGACACCTTGCAAAGAAAGAGCTATGTAAGAGTTGCTGTGGCACAGCGCGCTAAGCCTCCATGAATTGTCCAAATGCCCATGGGGACCCAGGTTCGAGTTCTTCCTGGGTCATGTCCCAGCCCTGCCGTGTCTCTCTCTTCCTGTCATACTCTCGACTGACACAAAAGCCCTGATAAAACATATAAAACACAAAAAGTGTAAAATACAATGCCTCAAAGGATCACATTACAGTTGTTTACTGTAAAAGCACTCACTAGACTGGAGCGCGATCTATTTAGTACTGCTTGGTTAACCACAAGCTATTTTCTTCTCCCATAATTGAATATGTACCGTCACCAGTACTGTAACTAGAGATACTTGTGGGTATGCATTTGCACATTTTAAAATTCAGCAGCCCCTCACAGTACAATCATCAGGTGTGGTGGAAGCTGGGAAGCCGATGGGGGTTGGAGGTGGGGCAAAGGGGTCAGTTGTCCCGGACCCAGGGTGCCCGTAATTGGGTTTTCATTTTATTCTAGGTATTGGATGGGGGGCCCTTTCACATGACTTTGTCTTGGGCCCGGCAAAAGCTGTCAATGACGCTGGATGGGAGAATACAGCTTGCAGTGTGAAATGGATGGGTGTTGTGTGTTGACTGGCTTTTGGCTGGCTGCATTTGCTGTAGGATAGGGGGTGTCAAACTCAGGACCGGGGGCCAAATCTGGCCTGCAGGGTCATTTTCTTTGGTCTGCAAGATCATTTCAACTGTGTATTACAATTAACCCACTACACCACAATATATAGTAGTAATGACTTGAACATGACATATGTGATGGGACAATGTAACCTGTCCCACTCATACAACAGAATATGTTAAGGGCACATTAAAGCTTCCATACATGAGTGTTTGTAAACATTTTGCAATGTTAAACATTGAGTTTGGCCCACGACTTCATCCCAGATTTTAAATTTGTCCCCGTCTGAATTTGAGTTTAACATCCCTGCTGTAGGATCTTGTTGCATGGGGAGGGTGGTGTACAGTAACAGTAACAACCTGCACTCTCAACTTCAAACATGATCTTTTAACCTTTTATGTAACCTCATGAAACACACTATCATCCAGTGGAACTGTAATAGTCGTTGAAAAGACTGCTAACATAGTACGCTATACTACGACATTACACCGTCTTTTGTAATAGCCTACATTACAACTTGGACATTGCCATTCTGGCAGCAGCAAACAGGGGTCATGTTTTTCCCAATCCTCTCTTGTCTCTCTCTCCCATTTCTTTCCTGTCTCCTCTCAAACTCTCCAATAAGAGGCCAGAAAAGCCCCCCAAAAAAGAACAAAAAAGAACTTTCTTAAAAACAAAAAAGTCACAGGTTTGTCAAGGGGCTTAACATCTGTCGTGTTATGTATATCAACTGACTTTCAGGTTATTCCACCTTGACAACTCATCTCAGGTGACATGGGAAACAGAAGAAAGAGTTTCTCCCGGCACTTTATAGTTAAGGCAACCACCTTGACAACAGACTCCTATACTTTTTTTTTTTTTTTAATAAGAAATGATTTACAAAATATAAGATACAGTATTTGTTTTGATGGGAAGTCTCTGGTAATACATCATGACTTGATCATTGCCATTCTAGTAGCAGCTAATTTATAACAGGAGCCATGTTTCTTTAAGCTTGAAATGTTTCCAAAGTCGTTTCAGTACATTACATTTTAAGCTGGTTTAACTTGCAAATGAAAGCCCACCTCCATGTTCGAGGAAGATGAGGAAGTTTTTTCTTGTTTTGTTTTTGTTTTAATTTGCATTTGGAGTAGGCCTCGCTTTTTTTGTCGAACCAAATGCACACCAACAAGATTTTAAAAGGTGAATAATACAGACCATACGCATCCCATTTGAAACCCAGTGTTGAAGGGTTAGCCACGTACCGTAACTATACTGTAATATGTTATGTGTTGTGTTTATGGAATAAATTGGCCTACAGTACACCCTGACACCACACTGGTCTCGTTTACACGAGACATTTAATTCAGAATTAACTCAATTTAATTCTTGAATAAAGCTTAAAATGACGCTTTGAAAATGTCATGTAAACACTTCAAAATTCCGAATTAAATGAAAGTTCAATGTAAACTTGACGGAACTATTTGATTCTGAATGATTAATTCAAAAGTATAAACGCCATGTATCGTGAACGTGGCCACTGTCTGTCTTAAGAAAGTTTTTCCGTTGTCGCACCAGAGGTTGGCATCTGACCACACATACGCTTCAATGGGTCCGCCCGTCCTTAACTTGATTCTGTTTATGTCTCATTTGGGTCACTGGGCTTCCAAGCTTCCAAAGGAGCAGAAGTCTGGGCGGGGGGATTTGGTGTGTGTGTGTGTGTGTGTGTGTGTGTGTGTGTGTGTGTGTGTGTGTGTGTGTGTGTGTGTGTGTGTGTGTGTGTGTGTGTGTGTGTGTGTGTGTGTGTGTGTGTGTGTGGTGGGGGTTAAGGGGGTTCTGTTGTCACGGTTCAGCTCATAGGTTAACTTTTAATTACATCCTTCAAGGATTTGCCTTAGGACGTGCCCTGACACACACACACACACACACACACACACACACACACACACACACACACACACACACACACACACACACACACACACACACACACACACACACACACACACCACCGTCATACATACAAATAGATGACTATACTACCATTATTGGGTGCAGAGACTCTATAAGCCACTCTACCACTCTACCGTTGGTCCCACAGCCCATTTTTGCTGCTCCATGCTCCCACATTCTTAAGAAATGATTCAAGTATAGGCCTTATGTTCCACAACTCCATGTTCCCACATTTCCGAGTAAACTAAGAAAACATGTCTTTCTCCCCGCCATGGGAGATAGGGCCTAACTTTGAATACATTATTAGAAATGTGGGAACATGGGCCAGCAGGTATAAGCCGTGAGACCAATGGGATGTGGGACCAATGGGCCTAAAAATTAATGTAAAAGTCTTGGTGATGTGGGGCCAATGGGCTGTGGGAACATAACGCAAGTTTACAAGGTTCCTCTCTTGTACAGTACAAGCCTTATTTCGTGCCTAATGTTTGGTCACATAGCGATAGGATGCAGTATTTGCGATACAAATTTTTTATGATATCACTAAATTACATTTGTGTGTGTGACATCACACTGTCTACATGGCAGTTGCTTGATGGCTTTAGTGGGAACACTTTATGTAAATCACTAACTGTAATTCGGCAAACCAGCACGTATTGCCCCTGTGTGTGTGTGTGTGTGTGTGTGTGTGTGTGTGTGTGTGTGTGTGTGTGTGTGTGTGTGTGTGTGTGTGTGTGTGTGTGTGTCTGTGTGTGTCTGTGTGTGTCTGTGTGTCTGTGTTTGTGTGTGTATTATACTGTATGTGTCATAATGTGTGTGTGTGTGTGTGTGTGTGTGTGCGTGCGTGCGCACACATGTTTGCATATATTCTTATCTTTGGGAGGAAGAAATATTCTCACAATATTTTTTGTTGACTTGTGAGGATGTGTGTTATGTGGTATCCATTGCAGTGGCATCCATTGCAGTGCTATTTCAGGAGTCGAAGACAAACCAGTTTTTGTTGTGGATGTATTGGATGTATTTATGAGATATTTTCTTCTTAGGAGGGGCACTTTCTTATTTGTTTTCTTTCCCCCCTACTGTGTCGAGTTTTCTTTTTAATTTGGCTGTTGTGATACTTAAAGGAACAGCCCACCTCATTTCAGGAAATTGCTCATATGTAGTTAAGCCCTGGTAAATGTGGGAATACATGGGATTTTATCTATGTGTTTGCATTGCCTAGTTTAACAGGACTCTATAGCCATATTAAGCGCAGCAATGGAAGTCTATGGAACCAAACAAAATATCATCTGATGTACTTATAATATAAACCTCTTTGAAAATTAATGCAAAATTCAGCAGAGTGCAAAACAGCTTTTTATTTCTGTCCAATGATCAGTTGTGGCTTGATGCTAATGGTTCTATCCACTTACAATGATTATGTTAAGCTATGCTTATAATTGGTATACTAATATATCTAAGTACTGAATATACTGAGAAGAAAATTATATGCATATTCATTAGGGCTGTAACGATACACTCCACTCCTTTTAAGCTTGGAAGCACAATCACAATTTATAATATGGCTGTTTTCTGGACTGAAGGATAACAAAACTTTGAAAGGGCGTATGACGATACTGCCTCCTTACATCACAATACAGTATCGTGACTCTGAGTATTGTGATTTCTTGGTTCGATCCAATATCGTTACAGCCGTAACATTCATGTTTAATACTTGGGAATACTGCAAATGTGTGAAAATCAAAAAAGGGTGGAGTGTTCAAGCAAGAAAGAATGGTCACCACAGTTAGTGTGTGCTATTTCAGGAATGGAGGACAAACCAGGTTTATTTGGTTATGTTGAAAAAGTTGAGGTGATATGTTCCAATTAGGTGCTTGTTTTAATTTACGTTGTTTCGAGCTTATTTTGTTTTTCCATGATACTGGAGACCTGTTTCTCTTTTTTCTATGATGCTTCATAAAACAAGCACAAATAGCCACAAATGATGTGCTGTTTCACACGATTTCATGAGAACAGTACTTTTTTGTGGCTATCTAAGATTTGTCAACCTTTGTAAGTGCCATCACAATTACAGTTGGAGCCGCTTTGTATAAGGTTTTCTTGACTGCACCATGATTACTTATGGCAAGGTGCAGCTTAAAACACCTTGGACGTCTCAGTCGCATGGCATGCACATGAGCGGTTGGGCAGTGCTGGAGACATAAGTGTGGGCCTGTATGTGCTAGTCAAGGGTGAGAGACACACAGAAAGAGAGAGAGACAGAGAGAGAGAGAGAGAGAGAGAGAGAGAGAGAGAGAGAGAGAGAGAGAGAGAGAGAGAGAGAGAGAGAGAGAGAGAGATTGAAAATAGTAAATACATGTCCTTCAAAGGTGAGAGAGATGTTCTCTCTCTCTATTCGTACAGGTTGTCTATGATTAGCTTTCGTAATGAGCTCGTCTGCTGCTCAGCTTTATGCCTATTGAAGCTATGGCAAATGGAAATGTGTCAATGACCCTGTTGCCTTCATGATGGCCTAGAAACACCCAAACAGGGCACAGCAATAGACATGCTGGTTTGCAGTGTTGGGAAAGTAGATTTTCTACAGGGACTATAGTTCAAAGCTCAGTTCACAAATTTCAAAATGAGCCAGTTGGTTCATGGTTTACAATTCTTCATAGTTACTGTAATAGTTCATTCAAAAATGAAGTAGTTTACAGGGTTTTTTTTGCAAGAGGTTGTTGTGAGCTATATTGTTCAGTATCATTGGTAAAGCCTACATAACACCGCAGACAGCAATTGTTTTTTATAAGTGCTGGGAAAACATTGATGTCATCTTATTGTATTGAGGCTCTTTGCAATGTATTTGTCTGGAATTTCACCTGAACGCTAAGGAAATGTGGCATCCTATTAAATAGAGAAGTGTGTAGTTCGTTTGCAGGCACCAGGATGAACTTGTTCATATCTCCTTGATAGGCAGTAGTGTGTGTTCAGTTCAAGTTTGCCCAAATTATGAACTAGTTCATGAAATATAGTTCACTGAACTAGTTCAGGTACACTGCTCTTTGGATCCATCTCATAAATGATCAGAAACAATTCCCATCCAAGCCATGGACTGGTTTGGAAACTAAAGTCCATTTTTATATTATACACCAATGAATTCACAATTAAAAAGTGCCAAACATAAGCCAAAACTGTGAAGATAGAAAGAAAAACGTCTGCACACTTATGTAAAGGATGTATATCCGCTAACATATTTTCATCCGGTTTACACAGCATGTGGATTGCCACTGTGACAGGTGCATCTGAGAAAACTCCTGTTTTAAAAAACGTCCTTTTTAGGGAGCGAGAACTCAGTTTTACGTGTCAAACAGAACGTGCACACACACAAACGCATGCAAACACATATGCAAACATGCAAACACACACACGCACACACACACACACACACACACACACACACACACACACACACACACACACACACACACACACACACACACACACACACACACACACACACACACACAGAAATACACAGACACAGACTGACACACAGACACACACACACATGCAAATACACACACACGCAAATACACACACTTGATTGCAAATAATGTAAAGGATAAAAAATAATTTACATTTCTAATGGGGTCTGTAGTCTGCAGTTAGACAGACAGCCACACATACACACACACACACACACACACACACACACACACACACACACACACACACACACACACACACACACACACACACACACACACACACACACACACACACTGGACTATGTAGTCTTCCTCGGCAGAGATCATCCATTTGTATTCTATCCTCTGTACACCCATTACAGACATACCGTCACACACACACACACACACACACACACACACACACACACACACACACACACACACACACACACACACACACACACACACACACACACACAAATACACACACACATACACGCACACACACACACATACACACACAAATACACACACACACACACACACACACACACACACACACACACACACACACACACACACACACACACACACACACACACACACACACACACACACACACACACACACACACACACAGCAATACACACACATGCAAATACACACACAGACACACAATTACACATGCAAATACACACACTTGATTGCACATAATGTAAATGATAGGAATCATTTTCATTTCTAATGGGGCCTGCTGTCTTCCACAGTCAGCCAGACAGGCACAGGCATGCACACGCACACACACTCTCTAGGGCTGGGCGATATTGAGAAAAACAATACATCTCGATAAGTGTTTGCTACAGCATATCTCAATATACGATATAGACAGTATCTCGATATCTATGCAGGGATTTAAAAAACGGTACCAAATGAAGTTTTTTTTTACTTACTGAAGTGCAAACAGGTAGGCAGCCAAGTGTCTATAGGTAGACAGGTACTACAGGGTCACTTCACATTTTTGATCATCACATATAATACTTTTTAAGACTGCTGATGATAAAAAATAAGACCACCACCCCCCCCCCCCCCCCCCCGCCACACACACACACACACACACACACACACACACACACACACACACAATGATTGGGGACTGAATGCTGAATGTGGTCCTGACCTGGGGAGAGCATATTGGTTAAACTTCACAGCCTTTAAGTCTTATGTATTTGTCTTGGTGTTGATTACCAGACATGTGGACTCGAGTCCAGTGACTTGGACTCGAGTCTGACTCGAGTCAGCGGTGTGAAGACTTGCGACTTGAAATTTTAAGATCAGAAAGGACTTGCGACTCGACTCGACTTGCACGCCTTTGACTCGGGACTCGACTTGGACTTGACAGTTGTAACTTTCAATGACTTGGCGTGACTTGCCATGTTGGGTCTAAAAAAAAAAGTCCAAGTCCAACCCTTGTTTTCAGAATGCAACAGCCCGCCCACATTCTTTGTTTGAATCACGTCATTGTCCTAAGCGGTGCTATGCCATTGGGGCAAGATGCGGCCGGACGCGGCGACCAGTGGCAACAGTGAAAAACCATTTGCGAGTCTCCAGAACAAACATCGCCTACATTTTAAACCATCGCGGAAGTTAATTTAGCTCCCTCTCAGCCCCAACTCATTTTGCATTCTTAATAGGGTAGAATATGGAAGTTTGCACTGTGATCAACAAATATTTTCTATAAATGTTGTAGGAAGTGTGTGTGGTGGGGCGCTCTGATGTGCAACACGCGTCTGTAGGCTACACACGTGAAGCTCTCGCTCTCTCGCCCCTCGCTTACGACAGAAATTCAGTGAGAACCAAGCTGTCTAAATATTTTAGCTAAATGGTGATGGACATTGATTGTTGAACATTAGGCTATTTAAGCAGTTGAAATAAAAAAGCACACACTGCTGACATAACCGAACCACAGGACTTAATATAGGCCTATTGTTGTTATATAAAAGAGTACGCCTATCCGTTTTGCTTTCCCTGTCCTTCATGAATGCGCTTGCCTTCAGCCCCCGAAGGCTGTTACAGTATGTTCCGCTCCCACACACTATGCTTGCGAGTCAGTCACTTCCAAGTCCGTTACAGAAGTGCAGCCTTGTGAATAATTTCCACCATCGCGGACAAAACCACGTTATGATGGAAATGTGGCGAGGTAAACGTTACGAATATGGCCTGCTTTTAAGTTTCCCCCAACCCAGGATGTGTCCGTAGGCTATGGCTTGATATCCCAGGGCTATTTCACTACCACAACTCCACGCGCTGAAAATGCATGTTAAGCTCGCGCTTCTCAGTCTAGAAAGAGTAACCTCTCGGTAACATTCTTTGCATTGACCAGCCACCATCGGTTGAGTATTAGAATCAATACAAAAAGACACGTTTATACATGTCTTAGTCTTCCAGCATGCAATCGAAAATAGGCGAGCAGAGAACACTTGGTCTTGCATCCATCAAAAGAGCTCCACCGGTTGCCTACTTTAGATGCTGGGTGAATGGTTCCAAAGGGAAATAATTTAGCCTATAGCCTATTCATGACAGTCTTGCAAAGAGACGAGACAAACGACCAAAATTGTCAAATAATTGGTCAAGGCGCGAGATGAGGAATACTTCATGGCTATTGGAAAAACTTTGAAGAAACTAAGCGTAAGCAATTGCTTCCCGCGAAGCTTGCGCTTGAGGGCTATAAACAAGTTATGCGCCCCGAACCTCATTGCTTGTTGTTCGATGACTTGAATCGAAACATTTCTAAGGACATCAGGGCTATTTTTGATTCCTGGAATACCGCCTCAGCCAGCTGAAAGCAGATAATGCCATACCCGTTCCTTGAAAGTTTTAAATCTCAGCCTTGACACACTATCATGTCAGCCACATCAGTTCAAACGCAATCTTTAATGCAGCCTATCGTGAAGTTTAAATGTAATGCGAGGTAGAGGTTGCAAGCTACTGCTGAACAGCGCAAGACATGGGCATGGGTCGGCTCCCGTGGATAAAAAGCATGTTCCCTCTCGCGTGCTGCTACCAGTCCAATCCTTGCGCGCGCGAACCATGTATCTAGTGGTGTCGACACCGCTTTATCTTATGTTTCTCACAGTTCGAACATGCTTTGGTATTTCGGGGGAGTTTGGAGTCGCAATTACCGCTGCTTGGAAATGACACGTTAGAGCTACACGACGCCAGCACTGGAGAACTGGGATGTAACCCTGTTTTCCAAATTAACAAAAATTAGGAAACATAGAAGCAGCACTTTGTTTGGCTACAATCTATGACCTGGACGGTGAACTTAATCTTTTTGAAGAGGCATGAACAGCATACAAGTGCCTTTGTGGGGGAGGAGATGGCGATTGGGGAGAACAGGGAGACGAGAGCATGGCGCGAGGCGCATATTCGTTCGGGAAAAATGAAATGTTGGATAGGGCATTACACACCTTCCTTCTTCCTACACTGTAGAAGCGCAGAACAAGGTTGCCTCGTTGCCATAACTGGCATTCTGCAGCGCTAACGCCATGTTTAATTGACAGCGTGCTGGCGAATAGTCTAGTACCCTAATATAATTAACAAGACGTGGATTAATGACTGTGCAAACGAAGTTCTAGTTAACTTGGACTGTGACGCAGTAAAAATGGTTGGTGATGGGCCATTGCGGCGAGAATGTGAGGGGGAAAGCGACAATGCCGATATCAGCTTCAACAATAGTAGAGTAGAGTAGTAGAGTAACTTTATTGATCCCCAGGGGGAAATTCAGGAAATTCATCATTACTTTACCAGGAATTTAATCCAGCTAACTAGGCCTACTTTGTCCTCATTTCTTAGCCCATATGGACAAGTGTCTACTAGGCTACATACTGTTGGCACGTAGCCTACAGCAGACTAGCCTAGTGTTGCACCATGCATGTGCTCATTGGTGGGTTCACAGTTATGACACTGTCAATGCTCAGCTTTTGGTTCACAGATAATGGGATGAAGTGAACATCATGGACCAGCTGAGACAGGGCTGCCTGCTGAGCTGTGCTGTTAACTCATCATCCTGTCTCACATGTGTAGCCCCCCCCCCCCCACACACACACACACACACACACTGGGCTCAATTTTAAAAAAAGAAATTGATTACCCCTGCTGTATGTCATATCTTGATGAGAATGGTGAGCTTAATATGGTACCTTAGGGAAAATGGCGTCTTTTAAAGCCAAACCAAAATGTTTACATTAGTCGAGTGTTACACTACAGTAAAGAGAGGGGTAGAGGGTGGGTAGCACCTGTAAGACATGAATAGGCTACTACTTTCACCCTTGGCCTTTGTGGGTAAATTCAAACATAGTATGCTGAAAGTGTGAATCCGCGTTTTCAGGTCGGAAGTGTAATATGCCCCCCTAATGTCTTGACAAAACCTTCCAGCCAAAGCTGTCAGCGGCCCTGCCTGTGCTGCTAGTGAAAAAGTTAACCATAGTCCTGTCCTTAGCGTTATGATGCTAGAGTCTGTATAACTTACAACCTTGACTAGATATGACCGGCCCACCACCAAGACCAGGGTGGAGTAGTGGAATAGGTTTATGCCATCAGATGATGGAACGGACACACACACATACGCACACATTCTTGCAAACAGGACTATTTGCTCACTGGACAGTAAATATTTGGCATATGGTTGCTCCTTTGTTTCAGTACAAATTCACATGAAATGTATTTTTATGTGAAAAAAAATATGAAATTAAATGTCATTTTACATACACAGCACAAGCAGTAGTTTGGTTTAGACTGATTTCTCAGCAACTGTTTTAGTAATTGTCATCTTTTTCTCAGGTCTCATTATTATACTAATGAATTTATGATCGAAATTGTGATTGCAAATAGAAAATCCCTTTGTGACTTGTTAAGGACTTGAAAAAAAATGAGACTTGGACTTGGACTTGACTTGGCTGGGGTACGACTTGGACTTGGACTTGACTTGGTCAGATGTGTCTTGACTTGTGACTTGACTCGGACTTGAGTGGAAAGACTCGAGACTTACTTGTGACTTGCACATTAGTGACTTGGTCACACCTCTGTTGATTACGGTATGTCTGTTGACTGACAATATAGCCCAGTAGTTCTCAATCTTTTTTGAACAAACGCCCCCTTGACAACCGCCCTTTGACCTCATCATAAGCTTATCAACGCCCCCTTAGTATTAAAAAAATAATATAAACTAATGCACTTCAATGGCAACTAAGCAACGCCCCCTCTCAGCTCCCTCTAGGGCTCCCCAACGCGTTGAGAAACACTAATATAACACTATTTTTTTCCATCAAAAATATAATTTTTTTAAACGTAAAGCACATCAAGAAGTTAGTGCAACACACGCGATGGAAAAACAGTAATATTATTCTAACGGCATATTGTTGTACTAAATGAATTTGCTTGGAATATATGGTTTTGGGAGAAATTGTATTGCTACAGAATTAATGGAAACGGTTCCATTCGATATTAAATAGCCACGCAGGCGCAGAAGCTACAACAGGACCTGGCTCGAGACTTCCAACACTTGCTCGAACATCTGGTGATGCGTGCCATGCAGTATATTCGCTCTGTCCTACGTTCTAATTAAAAACTGTGTTCTGTTCCGCTAAAATGTTGATGGAAAACCATCTGGCAACTCATGAAAATGGGCACCAACACGGTTGGTTGTGACATTTTTATTTCGCTTGAATTGTCCTGTTGATGGAAAACCAATCAGATGCATCTTACTAAATCGCTACAAAATGATGCCACAAAGTAATTAAAATTTAATTCATTTTCAGAATTTCATGGGAAAAGGGCTTATGTCAGCAGTACTATACAGTATATTCAGTTGACATCTCAGCAAAGATTAACATGACCAGAAATGAGTGTTGACAGATACATCTACTATATAGTATTGTGGTGTAGCAGTTAGAGATAAGACATGAATAGTATTGAAAGTACAGTAGAGCATAGCTCCTGGTAAGGTGCTTGAAGACAATGAGTAAAATGATCTTAAAGGCGGTAGTGTGCAGATTATGATAGGGGCGTAGCCTCTTACTGCAGATGGGGTCGCCGGTGGGCCTATTCACTATTTGCTGAAAATACTCAACTACATAACAACATTGCTATGACAGTGCCGAGAGCCTTAAGTAACAGATTAAGACATAGACATACAATGTTGGTGACAGTAAGGTTATAACATAGGTGCTGCGCTAAGGGGTTTATAGGCTGACGTGTACAGTACACTATGAGCTGGTGATGGTGGATAGTGAGTTGGTGAGCAGGCACCTGGGAATAAGCGTACTGTAGCAGAGGGAGTGAGCAAGAGAGACTTGCCGTGTCTCAGATGGCGCACTTGTGCACTTCGGGCACTATATTTCAGTGCATAGGGCGCTTTCAAAGTAACATTTTGTAAGTTCAGTGTACTGAAAAGCGCCCAGATGATGCCCTAGCAATGGCGGAAAACGCAGTGCTTGAACGATGGACACTTCACGCACTAAACGGGTGCCATTTTGACAATAAAACGGAAGAAACATGACGTTCAGTTCAGTAGAAGAGTTTGGTCAACAGTCTCCTGTATTTCTGTAAGTAATGTTACTGAGACACCAACCTTTTCATGCCAAGCCAAGTATTGTAAACTAAATAGCTGCCAGTTGGGATGAAGAAAATGTAAATACAAGCACGACACATTGTGCAATGTAAACAGTAGCCAACCAATATTTTGGTGAGCTAATGCTAGCTCAACCGTCACTTCCAGTCAGGGCACAGTGCATAGTGCGCCGACTTTTTCACAACACTTTGCACTAAAGACCCCCAGTGCACTGTGAGCACTGTGCACTGACTGTCAGTGCACTGCCATAAGGCATCTGAGACACGGCAAGTGTCTAGTGTGTCCTTAAAGGTGCACCGTGTAATAATTTTAGTAGTTTACTTCCAGAATTCATGCTGCCCATTCACAAATTTTACCTTTTTCATAAATACTTACCACCACCATCACATTTGAAGTATTCGTTATGACTGGGAAAATGACAATTTTTGTACATGGAAAGGTGGATCTTCTCCATTGTCTGCCATCTTGAATTTTCAGAAATGGACACTTAAACCTGCAGAACTTACTTTACTTTGGCAATACTAGTAAGTATGCATGAAAAGATTACATTTGGCAGTTGACAGCACAGTTTGAATGAGCAGCCTAGTTCCAATACCTACTTTGGCCACCATCTTACACAGTGCACCTTTAACGACGGAAGAGAAGACTACAGTATGAGCTGGCGATAATGAGTGTGATTGGCTACCCCGTGGGAATAAGCAGAGCCTAGCAGATCAGATGCCATCTATCTCAGTCACCTTCACCCACAGGAAGACACACACAGACACATACACACACACACACACACACACACACACACACACACACACACACACACACACACACACACACACACACACACACACACACACACACACACACACACACGCACACAGAGACACAGAAAGAAACACACAGAAAAACATGCTCTCACACACACGCACACAGAGAGAGAAAGAGAGAGAGACAGATTCACACACACACACACACACACACACACACACACACACACACACACACACACACACACACACACACACACACACACACACACACACACACACACACACACACACACACTTTAATGAGGTTCTTTGGCTAATGTGTCACTGTGGGAACTGAAAAGGAGAGCAGGGAAGGCGAAAGTGAGACAAGGATCCTTGGGTCTGCATCTGTGTGTGTGTGTGTGTCTATGTGTTGTGTGTGTGCGCGCGTGCGTGCGTGTGTGTGTGTGTGTATGTTGTGTATTGTGTATGTGTGTGTGTGTGTGTGTGTGTGTGTGTCTATGTTGTGTATTGTGTATGTGTGTGTGTGTCTATGTTGTGTATTGTGTATGTGTGTGTCTGTGTTGTGTATTGTGTATGTGTGTGTGTGTGTGTGTGTGTGTGTCTGTCTGTGTTGTGTATTGTGTATGTGTGTGTGTGTGTCTGTGTTGTGTATTGTGTATGTGTGTTTGTGTGTGGGTCCATGTCTGAACATGTATTCTACAACTCTGTGCCATTGCAGATAACTTGTCTATCAGGATATCACCATCATCTCACACAGTACATACAGTACATACTGGCTTACATTCTTGCTTTACTGAAGCATTTCCCTGGCAGAATGGGGAAACATAATTGATCATGTGCGTGCGTGCGTGTGTGTGAGAGAGAAAGAGAGAGAGAGAGAGAGAGAGAGAGAGAGAGAGAGAGAGAGAGAGAGAGAGAGAGTATACAAATGAGGAGTAAGGTATTGCAACTATATGCTGCCCATAGAAACTGTGCTACTTATTGCCAAATTTGATCTTTTCATGAATATTTATGAAAAAATAAACTAATATTTACGAGTATGACCAAATCACAGTACGTTTTTGCAGCTAAAACTGTCTATTTCTGGACATTCTAAATTGCAATTTTCCCAGTCATAGTGAATACTTAGAATGTGATGGTGGTGGCAAGTATTTTTGAAAAAGGTAACATTTGTGAATGGGCAGCATGAATTCTGGAAAGAAACTGCTAAAAATATTACACGGTGCACCTTGAATGAGGAAAAGATTATATAGCCTACGCATGTGCCTAGACATACAGTACTCTATGTCTCCTTGGTAGACAGCAAATACTGGATGTATTCATAATTAGTTTAGTTTAGTTTATTTAATAATAATAATAATAATAATAATAATAATAATAATAATAATAATAATAATAATAATAATACATTTTATTTTAAGGGCTTTTCAAGATACCCAAGGACACTTTACAATCAAAACAGATAGATAAAAGTAGAGAAAGTATAACAAAGCTTCAATGAATTAACAATAGGATAATAATTAAAATGCTAAATAAAATAGAAATAATAAAAAAACATCTATTGTTCAGCAAATATGCTGTAATATACAAGTATATATATATAAGTATTTTATCTCCACACATTGCACACAGCTCTATTGTCTGCTGTGTCTGTACGTCTGTCAGATTGGGCATCAGTCGGAAACCGGTTTGGTAGGCAAAGTATCTGTGTTCAGTTTCTCTTTAGTTCCGTGCTATCTATCTATAGCTTCTATACATCGCCATGTTGGTTGGTCCAAAACCGGCTTGCCTTTTGGATGGTTTGCATACGACAGGGTCTCTCAGCCTCGTCACCCCATCCCCCCTCCCTCTTCTCTCTTCTTTGGTATCTGCAGAAGAGACAGACAACCCATCTGCCATGCTCCTGGAAGCGTGGGCGGTTCTACAGTGGACAGGGGCCAGGCTGGGCCAGGGTCCATTTAGATTTCCTCCTGGCCCGTTGTGGCGCCTGTGCTAAATTATTTACTCATAACATTAAAAATGTATCTCTTTTGCAACTTTATGTGCCCCCCTGAAAAAATAATGGCCCCACTTGGGCCCCCTTGGTAATTTTTGTCTCGAACCGCCCTTGCCTGAAAGTCCAGTGGTCTGCAACCTACAACCAATAACTTCGCTCAGATTTGCCATGTTTACATGATGTTTTTAGTACGAATTACTCATTCCAAATTAAATTCTTCTCAATTAAAATGTAGCCTACATGTTTTAATTGAAGCACTTTCGAGTTCATTTGAATCGAAGAAATTCTGAATTAAATGTGCCATGAAAACAAGCTTTTTGTCTCACCTTATACAGTAGCTTGCAATCAGATTTAGTACTCTCTGATGGAGACGGAAGCTATGCTGTCGAAACATGTCAAGTAAATGATTAAAAGGGCAGATTAGGGCAGTCATGGGTGAGCGGTTAGGGCGTCAGACTTGCATCCCAGAGGTTGCCGGTTCGACTCCCGACCCGCCAGGTTGGTGGGGGGAGTAATCAACCAGTGCTCTCCCCCATCCTCCTCCATGACTGAGGTACCCTGAGCATGGTACCGTCCCACCGCACTGCTCCCCATGGGGCGCCACTGAGGGCTGCCCCCTTGCACGGGTGAGGCATAAATGCAATTTCGTTGTGTGCAGTGTGCAGTGTTCACTTGTGTGCTGTGGAGTGCTGTGTCACAATGACAATGGGAGTTGGAGTTTCCCAATGGGCTTTCACTTTCACTTCACTTTCACTTTCACTTTCACTTTCACTTCACTTTCAAAAAAAAACGTTTACATGTCTGAAGTAAAAGAAAAACGTTAGTGTTGTTAAAACCGGTAGTCAAAATGAACGTCATACATCTGCAATCAGATTTGTCTACAACAAAGGGGTAATTCCCCGCGCTTCTGTTTTGTCATCTGCTGCATCGACGGGAGACAGGCAGGAAATAACTTTAAAGTGAGTTTAAATGCAACTTATTGCATGTTTTTATGTGCTTCGGAGGCTGAGTCTTTTTGAGACATTTTTATTCTGAGACATTTTTATAGGCTGATGGCAACTTTTCAAAGGGCTTAGGCATTCAGCAGCCTTTTTTGCAGGTGATTTAGGCATCAATGGGTTGACCAAGTACACAACATAGGGACCAATGTTTCGATGGATGAACCATCTCCATCAGAACTCCTTGTCAAGATGCATCAAGGCGCATTCTCACTGCTCGCTCAACACACACAGTTAACCCCTTAGCGCAGCACTATGGCTCTCTGTAATGTCATGGCAATGTTGTTATGACGTAGTTAAGCATTTTCAGCAAGTGAATAGGGTCGCCGGCGACCCCTGCTGCAGTAAGAGGCTACCATTAAAAAATAATGCTGTCAATATAAAATGGGGGCAGCCGTGTCCTCATGGTTAGGAATGTGGTGGTAAGATAAGAGGTTTGCAGGTTTAAATCCCACCCTTCCCTCTCCTTACACCTCCATCCATGGCTGAAGTGCCCTTGAGCAAGGCACTCAACCCCACATTACTCCAGGGACTGTAGCCAATACCCTGTAAGTAACCGTCAGTCACTTTGGGCAAAAAGCGTCAGCGAAGTGTAATGTGAGTA
>NC_085877.1:24069248-24071748 GCF_034702125.1 Engraulis encrasicolus | reverse complement strand
CATACCTTACTGTACATATGTTGTCTTCATTCGGTCATGGTGTGTGTTGTTTGTGTTCTTGTTTGATATTTTTTTATCTTTGCTGTGATGAATGACAATTTCAATGGGGTTGGACATAATGTGCCATCAGCATCATTGATGGCGCCTCTTCAAACAAAATTCTTCAGAAACATTGGCCCAGATCCAAAAGTTGACAATCACTGATGTTGTCACAATTTGTGTGTGTGTGTGTGTGTGTGTGTGTGTGTGTGTGTGTGTGTGTGTGTGTGTGTGTGTGTGTGTGTGTGTGTGTGTGTGTGTGTGTGTGTGTGTGTGTGTGTGTGTACGTGTACGTGTACGTGTACGTGTATGTGTGCGTGCGCGTGTGCGCGTGCGCGTGTGTCAGAGAGAGAGTGTGTGTGCGTGCTTCCGTGCGTGTGTTTTTGTTGTTGTATGCCCCATACGAAGCAAAGCGGTGGGTTATCAAAACAACATAGGGAACAGATCAAGTTAAACACAAGATGGCTGGTAGCTCAAAAAGTCGCAGTATCTTCTCAAGTATGTTGGGTGCTCTTGGTTGAAGGAGGTCAGTCCAATTCAACTAAAAAGGATAATCCAGGCAACTCCAAGTGAAAATTAGGAAGGGAATTACAACACCTTTATTATCTTATGACTAAAACATGATTGTGAGGCCATACACTTTGTCTAGAGTAAGACCAGTGCGGTTGAAACATGTTGGTTCTTTTAATCATGTTTTAGCCATAAGATGATAAAGGCGTTTTAATTCACTTCATCATTTTCACTCGGATTTTCCCTTTTCTGTTGAATAAGGAACAGCTCGCTTGAATGAAATTGATTTGTTAGCCGCCCGGTCTCCACGCTGTGCTGTTTAAAACCCCTTAATGCAGACAGAAAATAATGAGCAGGATTTTGGGGTGGTTCAGGGTGTTCATCTTTCCCCCTTGATGATCATCGATGTAGACAGGACACCAGTAGGGAGATAGATGATGTCAGAGATGGAACTGTTCTGACTGTCACGCCAACGAGCCTGGCTCTTTTGTGTAACTTAGGGTTTAGAACCCCAGTCTACTACCCCTGAAGTTCCGGGTTTGAGTCCCGGCTGGGCAACTCTACTCCCCTTCTCTACAAATGGTAGAGAGAGAGAAAGAGAGAGAGAGAGAGAGAGAGAGAGAGAGAGAGAGAGAGAGAGAGAGAGAGAGAGAGAGAGAGAGAGAGAGACTTTGAAATACAAAAGGAACACTCCAGTGAATAAGCTTAAGTTACAATTACCAAAGAAATGAAGAAATGACCAATAGGAACGCCTCTGGGTCGGCCATGTGACTGAAAGCCGTTCATTTAGAGTCAGTGAACTGGCCTCACCCTCTCATCACCTGGGTCTCGAGTTCAGCCTTGAGCCCCTGTATTTTTGTTTATTAAATATGTGGGTATGTTAGAGCTGAATGAACACATGTTAATGCAAGATTAGCGTCCCAGCTTTTAAATGCAGCATATTTCATGTTTTCATATGCTTCGGAGGCTGAGATATTTAGGTTTTAATAAGCAGAGGGCACCTTTTCCCAAAAAGGGCTTAGACATTCAGCAGGCATTTTTTTGGCAGGTGCCTTAGGCTAAAACAGGTTAAATTACAATTACCAAAGAAATGACAAATAGGAACAAAAAGAACGCCATCAAAAAAAAAAGCTTCTGGGTCGGCCATGTGACTGAAAGCCGTTAATTTAGAGTCAGTGAACTGGCCTCACTCTGTCATCACCTGGGTCTCTAGTTCAACCTTGAGCCCCTGTCTTTTTGTCTCCCTTCTCTTGTCCCCTTTTTGGTCCGCTCTCATTTGCTTAAGTTAAACAGCGTCCCGGTCAGCTGAGGGCGTTCCATTGTCGGGCGTCTAGCGAGAAGGGAAACAATGCAGCTTTTCAGCCAGCGGTAGCCGGAGCAGAACAAACCACACACCCCCCCACCACCACCACCCCCAAGACTGTGTGTGTGTGTGTGTGTGTGTGTGTGTGTGTGTGTGTGTGTGTGTGTGTGTGTGTGTGTGTGTGTGTGTGTCTGTGTCTGTGTCTGTGTGTGTGTCTGTGTGTGTGTGTGTATGTGTATGTGTGTGAGAGTGTATGTGTGTGTCTGTGTGTGTCTGTGTGTGTCTATGTCTGTGTGTGTGTGTATGTGTGTGAGAGTGTATGTGTGTGTCTGTGTGTGTCTGTGTGTGTGTGTGTGTGTGTGTGTGTGTCTATGTCTGTGTGTGTGTATGTGTGTGAGAGTGTATGTGTGTGTCTGTGTGTGTGTGTGTGTGTGTGTGTGTGTGTGTGTGCGTGCGCGCACGCGTGCGCGCTTGGTCTATAGGGACTGTGCCATGGTGTGTGTGTGTGTCTGTCTGTCGGTGTCTGTCTGTGTCTGTCTGTGACTGCGTGTGCCTGTGTCTGTGTATGCACACATCATGTGAGTGTGTGTGTGTGTGTGTGTGTGTGTGTGTGTGTGTGTGTGTGTGTGTGTGTGTGTGTGTGTGTGT
>NC_085877.1:24046748-24061748 GCF_034702125.1 Engraulis encrasicolus | reverse complement strand
AAGTTTTCCGTCGCTACGACGGAATTCCGTCAACTGGATTTTCGTTTGGACGGATTTCCGTCCGTATAATTTATGTCAATTAATGTAGGCCTACATTTTTTACTTTCCAACTGAACTCAAATCGAGAGCACTCCTGGTCATGAGAAGGGGACGAGGTGTGTTTGGTGTACGGATGTAGTTATACACTCCACCATTGGCGGTGTGATACAACATTCACTCATCAGTAGCCTAGTTTTGGGTCATCCCCTGTTCTTCCGTGTTCCAAAAAAAGTAGGCCTACACGAGCGGTCAACAATTCTGTGGCAGCGCAGCGCGAGAGATTAAAAAAAAAAAAAATAGCCAAAATTGTTGCTGATGGCAGAAAAGAAAATAATTGTAATACAATGTATAAAGTGCAGTGACGTTTCCATATCATTGTACCTGCAGTGGCAGACATTTAGAAAAAAAATGAATAGTTTACTTCGACTGCGTATGATGTCCTTTTCATGATGGGTTTGCCTTTTAAGCATTGTGACTCTTACTAGCATTATTCATAGCCCCAATGGGACGACTATGGCAGCTAACTAGGATAGCCTACCATGCGTTTCATCCTCATAGTTTAGCGCGTTTGACTGGCTGCGTGTAGAGCTAGTTGTCTTTTTGACAGCGGATAATTCACAGTCTCATCTGTACTCATATCAGATTAACTTTGTTGTTGCCTATATATATATTCAAGAAATAAGTTAAACATGGGTTGCATTTGGGTCACGGATAGGCTATCCCTGGCAGAGCCACGTCTTGTTCTGGGAAGCAGATAGGCTAGTGACAATTGGCCCAAAAGTGCCTTAGTTTTCGAGATACCCCAACCGGAGGTAGAACCAAACCTAACAATGTTTTTCCTCATCTCTAAGGTCTCCCATACATGAAATTGATTCTTAGCCGAAATGATTTTACTGCTAAGCCTAAAAAATTTACACGTTTTCATAAGCACCTCCAAACCAAAAAAGCACCAAAAATGTGACCTCTCCGTATGGGAGTAATGACATAAAAACTCATGTAGAAAATGAACAGAAACTCTGAGAGCTTTGAAATTAGGTATGCTTGTCCCCAAGGGCCAGATGTATCTGGTAGAAGTGGTTGGATGTGGATATCTTGAAAAATGAAGTAGATATAGGCCTCTAATCACACACCTGAAATAGGCGGAAATTAGAAAAAAATGATATCTATACAGAATGTAATCATTTACTTTGTAATTGCTTTGTCAGACAATGTCATATGCACACATATTATATCTTGTTGGAAAGGGGAGATTGTACTGAATCTAGCAATACAAAATATGTATATATATTGTGAATATTGAAGATGGTATATCGCTCAATGTACGAGGTGTCCAGAATGAAAGACATCTAAATGGAGATAGAGACCCTATTTCAATGCATTTTAGTGATGAGAGGAATGCTCACAACATCTTCAACAGTATATTACTTCAAATAAACTTACAATTGGTATGTGGTGCTCTAGATTATATTTCATGAATAATCAGATTAGGGTGAAAATATACACATATTTATCAAAATCTCTTGTATTGCTTGCACATCTGTAGGCTATTGTAAAGCTGGACAATGCAGTGATGCCACCTAGTTCTAATGCCATGCAGCTAGCTCATCAGACTTACATCACTCGAAAACTCTGCATTTTAGGTAGAGAATATAGATTTAAGTAAACTTAATAGAATAAACACTATGCAGAGGGGTCACTTCGGATAGCTCTTGGGTGAAGTGATTTTCATTTCCAATATCCTATAATGGTGTTATCGAGTGGGTGTTCTTCAGTTTATTAAGAGATCTTTTATCTGTTTATCTGCTTTTATCTCACCAGCCAAAGTCCCCTAGCACCAACTACATTGTGTCCCCTCCCCAGCACACCACTGCACAGAAAAGGACATACACTGGCTTCCACAGTCTGATAGTTTGTTGCAGACATTGAAGGACCACAGCCTTCTAACTTCTTTTGTACACTGCATCTGTGTTGGCTGACCAGTCCAATTTATTGTCTTGGTATATTCCAAAATACTTACAGTACATGTTCTTACAATCTCCACTTCATCACCCTCAATGGAGACTGTTTGTAGAGCTAACTAGAACCTCAACAATTCCACCACCATCTCCTTGGCCTTAGAAGTATTGAGTTGTAGGTGGTTGAGTTTACACCAATGCACAAAGCCACAAGACTCCTATACTTCCCCTCCTGCCCCTCCTTAATACAGCCTACAGCCTTGGTTTCCAGACAAAGGCCTGCAGGCCAAATCTGGCCCGGGCATGGCAAACTTTTGGCCCGCCTTGTGGTCAGAACAAATGAAAACATATATGTGTTTGTTTTTTGATCACTAAAACTTCAGTGAGTCATATCTCTCCAAAGCATTCACAGAGAATTAGATTTTATGCTAACAGTCTCATAACAGACATTGACAAGAAGGGAAAAGTTGAAATGGCTGGAAAAGTCAAGGACCATGACTACATGTCCTGTGCAGCACGTCTGTGATGGCATCATCTACTCCAATCTTCTCTTGGTATGCAAACTGTACTAGGTCCAGTGCATGGCTTACCTACCTGGGGTCTGAGTGTATGTACGGAAGCAACATTCTCTTCATTATGTGTGAAGTGAGGGCTTTTTTGGATGTGGCATTTTGGGAACATGCATGATGTTTTCCATAGTTGGTGCCTTATAAGATGTACACTCAGGTTCAATACATTTTCCAGTAGCTCATCCAATTCAGTACATGTCTTTGGTGATGTCATCCGCTTAATGGGTTTTAGTCCTGCTCTAACCTGGTCTGCTGTGATTATAGAGGACACGATATGTGTTTGTATATTTGATATGTGATTGTGTCTGACTGTAGCAAGCAAAAGCTTTTTAAATATAGTGTAGCTTCAGAATTTTATTTCATGAGCCAACTGTAATAAACAGGGATGAGGAATAGCAAATATATCCAATGAATGGCTTCATAGTTTTACTAACCCACTTTCTGCCTGTATCGGCCTTTTCCTGCCATGACACTGCCATTAAGTGTTAGTAAAGTTATACATCGCCATATCTATAGCCTACTGGTGAGATTACACCTAATGACTAATGCCTATGGCTGTATTGACCAAGAACTAGGATGTCTCACGGTTTCCTTCATCTGGTCTCAGATAACACTGTGGGTTTTTTTTTAGAATATAATTTTGGCAAGTCATTATTGGCAAATTGGATGAGAGGTATGGATATGGCCTGTTCATGAAAATAAGGGACTTAAAACAAATGACACTGTCAAATACATTATTGTCCTTATGAATTGATGGTGAACTACATTTCAACAGTCACTAAGCCTGCCTCTGCCTCCACTCAATTTAACTCCAATTCAATCCAGCTGCTACATCATGTACTAGGGAGAAACAGGTGAACCACATGAAGATAGAGAGAAGAGTGATGGAAATCTGACATCTTCTATCTTGGTCTCTGGTTTAGCAATTACATATGTGCGGAGGTCGTCTTGCACAGTCCGTCCCCCTTGGGGACGCGAACCTGTCACCTCGTCAACTACAACGACTCGGAAATGGTAGGCACAGTAGGGTAACGCTGGACTAAAGGACCGGTCCCCCAGCCCAATGGCATCAACACTGTGATGAGGCTATTGGGAGGGAGGTTTACTAACGTTCCACGCCAACTCTGCTAGTTAGCCTCTGTTACACATACGTACATGACAGATTATGTTCTCTCTAGTGCATTGCTTTCAATAAGTACAATTTATTGTGAATAAGGCTTATGAGAGCAAAAGGGACAGACCACCTAACTCTGCATTTACTCTACTCTACTTCAATACAGTTAGTCAAAGCACACTCCATACTAAACTCTTAAACATGGGCATCAGGTGCAGACCGCTCTAAGTTGAAATCCTTCAACACTGGGCATTCCTTTAGTATGTCATGGTAGACATGATAACTGTCCTCAACTCAAATCCCCTCAGGGGTGTCAAGATATTCTGTGCAGGTCCCTCCTCTCTTTGCCATTTATACTGTATATTATCTCACTGGGTGATGTTATACTCCCCTTGCTTCTCGTATCCCTGCTATGCAGACAATAAACAGTTGTCTTGACCTGTTCACATGGATGGAGGACCACCATCATCATCTGCCATTATATCAATCTGTACACAAGGTTGACCACTGTTACCACAGAAACGGTTGCCATAAACCTTGGTGGTATTATTGATGACTGCGTATAATTTACTGAATACATCACCTCATTTACTTGTGTTTTACAGAAAATCAGACAGTACCTGACCCAATATGCAACTCAGGTTCTATGACATGCCACAATTTTGCTCAATGACTAGCACAGTGATTCCCAACCTATGGGCCAGGGCCCACTGGTGAGCCCTGAAGGTATTCCAAGTGGGCCTTGAAATCATTTTCTACAAATTATAATCATATTTTGGTGTGTTGTTGTTGATTTATTTGAGTTTTATTCTTAATTGGGACAGAGGTGGGCCCCGAACATTTTGGACAATTTCGAGTGGGCCCCAAGTTGAAAAAGGTTGGGAAGCAATGGACTAGCGCAATTATCCACTGGAAGGAACTGTTAAAATGTAGGCTAATGTTGCTTCATGATACTGAAACACAAACGGTCTGGCATTGCCTTCTAATAGAAGGTAACTTAATCCCCAATAGTCGGACAAGTTACCAGCTGACACAAGCGTTTGGTCATCCCTCTGAACTTACAGTATGCCTGTGCTCTGTATTTTCCCGACACCCTGTTTCTTTGTTGCCGTTTATTATATGTTTTGTAAGTAACTTTAGATAAAACTGTCAGGAAAATGTAATGCAATGTTTAATGTTTTAACATTCAATTGGATGGGTCTCAGCTATCTAATGCAGTAAGCTTAACAACTACTTCTAAGATCTCAGGAGAAAGGCTTGTTGTTGGTACCAAGTATCAAATTGTGCTGTTAAGCTTTTGACGCACCTTCCAGATAGTAGGCCGAGGTAAACAAATCCATGTCAAGGGCAAACCCTCCAAATGTTTTCCATGATTGTAGTTTTAAATTCAAACAAAGCTGTTCTTAATGTTTTGTTTTAAGGACTGTAGCATAATACTCTCCTTGTATCCTTATAATTTGTATGCATTTGTTTTCTCTGTTTTCATTTTTGTGAAGGACAGAAATGCCTGTGTTCAAAAAATATAGTACATAGTTCTATCTCTGGCTCCTTTCCTGACTGTCCAAATGTAAGCCATGTTGTCACTAATAATTATGTGAATGATTGACAGTGAAATGTCAAAGATCACCAGAAAATGGCCTTTTAGAATAGGTGCTTTGGGCTTATCAATTCCTCACAGTAGTGCAATGTTATGGTACAGTGTATCTATGGTGGTACACTATATTATTGTAAGGAAAATTGAAGAACAAACATCCTTATACCATAGAAGTTCCCTCGCTGTGTTGTATGACACTCTATTTGGTAATATTATAGGCCTACTGAAATACACTATGCTAAACTACAGCACCACGAAGGTGTATTAATTACTTACCTTTAAACGTGTATATCTACATGGACTGGTTCATTTTATTTGTTTTTTTTTTGACACCTCATACATTGAATGATATGTTGTAGAGGTTGTGAGCATTCCTAATCTGATTATTCATGAAATATAATCTAGAGCACCACATACCAATTGTAAGTTTATTTGAAGTAATATACTGTTGAAGATGTTGTGAGCATTCCTCTCATCACTAAAATGCATTGAAATAGGGTCTCTATCTCCATTCAGATGTCTTTCATTCTGGACACCTCGTACATTGAGCGATATACCTTCTTCAATATTCACAATATATATACATATTTGGTATTGCTAGATTCAGTACAATCTCCCCTTTCCAACAAGATATAATATGTGTGCATATGACATTGTCTGACAAAGCAATTACAAAGTAAATGATTACATTTTGTATAGATATCATTTTTTTCTAATTTCCGCCTATTTCAGGTGTGTGATTAGAGGTGTATATCTACTTCATTTGTCAAGATATCCACATCCAACCACTTCTACCAGATACATCTGGCCCTTGGGGACCAGCATACCTAATTTCAAAGCTCTCAGAGTTTCTGTTCATTTTCTACATGAGTTTTTATGTCATTACTCCCATACGGAGAGGTCACATTTTTGGTGCTTTTTTGGTTTGGTGGTGCATATGAAAATGTGCATTTCTTTAGGCTTAGCATTAAAATCATTTTGGGTCAAGAAACAATTTCATGTATGGGAGACCTTAGAGATGAGGAGAAACATTGTTAGGTTTGGTTCTACCTCCGGTTGGGGTGTCTCAAAATTTTGGGGCCATTGTCACTAGCCTAAGTGTTCTGATGGGTGGACTCATGGTCGATAAATGCCGTGTCGACGTTTGTTTCACTTTCAAGGCTTGTTACTGTGTGACGCTATTTCTGCTAACTGGAATAGTGTGCAGCAGCAACAGTTGTGTGTGCGCTTGTTTTTGAGTGGCTCAACGTCTGTGCCCATCTACTCGGACTATGCGTTTCGTTTGAGTTCAGTTCTAGCCTATTTGCGCACTGCGCACTCAGGACTGATGGGTGGGTGATTTGCCTTGATTCGAGTGGAAAGCTGCGCGACAAGCTTGGGAAAGTGTGTTACTTTTGTAAACGATAGACGTATGTCTGTGACTGTCGTGTCTGCTGCGTCCTGTCAGCTTGTAGAACACGTGCGCATAGGAAGAATCGGGGACGTTTTTTTAAATCAATGGTAAGCGTGTGCTTGGCACCGCACATCGAGAAGCAAAAAAGTAGCCAGTAGTTTTCAAAACAGTAGAACACAGAGGTAGACATACCGCACCCTGTTTGTAAACGCCAACAAGTTATTTGTAACAGGATGAAAACTGAAAAAGGCCTAAGGGTGAAAAACAATCAAATAATTAAAGCTAGTTTTCTCCCTCTGATTGCTATGATCAGGGCTTTTTAAATGTCAGAAATACAACTGCAAGCAATGCGCACCAGTGCTTTCACCAGAACAGTGTTTGCCCATTCTAATGTGAAAGACAAAATATAGCCTACTACTACAACAAAAACCCCATAATGGGATCAGTCACTGTATCAACACATTGCAATTCCAAGTCAATAATTCTGTGAGATCAGCTACCATTTTGAAGCAGCATTCATTGTGAATCCATTCTGCATGATGTTGTGAACAATTCATAAACAATGGGTAGAAATAAGAGGAAATAACCAAAACATGCCCCAAATTTCAGTTCAATCTTTGCAGTCTGATATAGTATCCATTATCCCTCCATTCTCGGCCAGTTCTAGTCAATCTGGTGAGCGGCCTAGGCCTGCCCGCCCTCTTTCCTTTTTTTGTATTTAGAAATTGGCATCTGTAAACATAGCATTGTAGGCCTACATCTGATTGAGCACATCTGATCTAGTACCTACAGGTACACTCATACTGAGTCTATATAGGTCTACTGAGTGTATAATGAATATTCATTGTTCATGTGAAGTGTAAAGATTTATGTTGGTTGAAGTTCTGATTTTGTGGCACTTTTTGGTATTACTGGCGCCCTCAAGACATAGGCCTATTCTGCTCTAGGCGACTGCCCCGTCTGCCTATGCCGCTGGCTCTGGCACCATTCCTTGCATGTATGTTTCGTCATGAGGGCAGAGCCTGGCTACATTGGTTTTCGTAGGGTTACGGAGTGATACTCGATCGGGTGCCTAACCGGTAAAAAAGTTCAGTCAGATTACTTTTTTTTGCTTTAATCCCTGAGGCTGACAATGAAGTATTATCGAATTGTATCGTATCGTATCGTGCGGCATTCTTAATTCTTATCAAAAATAATCGAATCGCTGGCACCTGTCCAATGCCCTAGCTCCATGACATAGTAGAGGTGGAAATGTAATTGGAAAAAATCGAATCGTATAGTGGGGATTTTTAAGTATCGAAAATAATTGAATCCCTGCTTTCAGAAATCAATACCGTATCGTATCGTCATGGAGGCTGTGATTTACACCCCTATAGTCCACCATATATCAAATCTTTGGTGTACTCATATTGAACATTTGAGTGATTTTCTTTGGTTTCTTTTTGTGTATTTTTCTCATACAGGCACTGTGACACACCGCCAGAGGAAGAGGAGGCAGACAGAGAAAGCGATAGAGAAGAGAGAGAGAGAAAGAAAGAGAGATGCTGTCTCAGAAGAAGATTTTCCTCATTTTGGTGACCATCAGCACCGTGTCTCTGCTTCTTCACCATGGAGTACATCTAAACTGGTAGGCTTTCTCCCCCTTCTCTCTGCCTGTCTGTCTCTCTCTTTCTCTCGCTCTCTCTCTCTCTCTCTCTCTCTCTCTCTCTCTCTCTCTCTCTCTCTCCACTTATGTGTGTGTGTGCAGAGGCAGACTTTCCATTAGGCAAACCGCAATTGTCTAGGGCCCCAACCAAATCCCTCCTCCCTAGGTGCCTCCGGTCACAGTAAACACACAAGAAAAATTGCACCAAACACAGAATATTATATGTGTATATTATGACTTTTTCTCCGCCCACAGCCTCAAACTGGCTAGATTCGCCACTGTGTGCGTGTGTTTGTGTGTGGATGGTGTGTGTATGTAATATTTCTGTGTGTGTGTGTGTGTGTGTGTGTGTGGGTATTATAATATATCTCTGTGTGTGTGTATGTGTGTGTGTGTGTGTGTGTGTGTGTGTGTGTGTGTGTGTGTGTGTGTGTGTGTGGGTATTATAATATATCTGTGTGTGTGTGTTTGTGTGTGTGTGTGTGTGTGTGTGTGTGTGTGTGTGTGTGTGTGTGTGTGTGTGTGTGTGTGTGTGTGTGTGTGTGTGTGTGTGTGTGTATTATAATATATCTGTGTGTGTGTGTGTGTGTGTGGGTATTATAATGTATCTGTGTGTGTGTGTGTGTGTGTTGTCCCAGGTCGCTTGACAGCCTGACGTTGGGCTGCTCGTCGCTGCCGCTGGGCCCCTGGCGCCTCTCGCTCTCCTCCTCCAGCATAAGCATCAGCACGGCGTCGGGCGTCAAGCACACCAGCCTGGTCTTCCTGAAGACCCACAAGACGGCCAGCACCACCATGCAGAACATCCTCTTCCGCTTCGCCGAGCGCCATAACCTCACCGTGGCGCTGCCCATCAGCGGCTGCGGCCACCAGTTCTGCTACCCGCAGTCGTTCAGCGTGCGCAACGTGCACCCGTACACGCGCACGCGGCCCGACATCCTGACCAGCCACACGCGGCTCAACGTGAGCGAGATGCGCCGGCTGATGCCCAATGGCACACGCTACATCACCATCCTGCGCGAGCCGTCGGCGATGTTCGAGTCGCTGTTCAGCTACTACAACACGCACTGCGGCAGCTTCAAGCGCGTGCCGAGCGGCTCCATCGAGGAGTTCCTGAGGCAGCCGCAGCTCTACTACCGGCCCGAGGAGGCCGACTCGGGCTACGCGCGCAACACGCTGACCTACGACCTTGGAGGGGACAAGGACCATCAGCCGTCGGGGGACGGCGAGTACATGAAGAGGTTCGTAGCGTCAAAGAGACTAACAATCGAGAACATTGCCATAGCCAACATCACTAGCAGATGATGATTCAACGCCTGTAATTAATGCGTAATTGAACATTTTAATGGAGGCCAGCCCTTATTATCACATCACCTTACATTACATGATATTACATTCTGCATTTCATCCCATATTCCATTATATTACATTTCGCAAAGACCACCGACCGACGAGGGTTGCACACTATAGTGCAGTAACAGTAACAAACAATTGTGAAAGTGAAAGCCCAACAGGGAAACTCAGGGAAACTCAACGAAATTGCATTCATGCCTCACCCGTGCAAGGGGGCAGCCCCAATGGCGCCCGAAAGGGAGCATTGTGGCGGGACGGTACCTTGCTTAGGGTGGAGGAAAAAATCCAAAGGCGTCGGCAAACTTTTTTTCCACAAAACCTTGCTCAGGGTACCTCAGTTTTGGGGGATGATGGGGGAAGAGCACTGGTTAATTACTCCCCGCCACCAACCTGGCTGGTCGGAAGTCAAACGGGCAATTTTTGGATTACAAGTTTAACGCCCTAACCGCTTACCCGGGCCATGACTAGGGGTGTAAATCACAGTCTCCATGACAATACAATTCGATATCGATTTCTCAAGGCAGCGATTTGATTGTTTCCAATACTTAAGAATGCCCCATGATATGTTACGATTCAATTCAATTCGATTCGATTTCCAATTACTTTTCCACTTCTATTACACTATGTTGCACAATTAACAGCTAGGGCATCGGGCATCGGGCAGTGGTCAGCGATGCGATTATTTTCGATACTTAAGAATGCCCCAAGATACAATGCGATTCCATTGGATCTTTGGCAGTAGGATCGATGCATCAATACATGTCGATTATTATTTACACTCCTACCCATGACTGCCCAACACAATTGCGTTGCAGGTTCGTGCAGCACGTGGACAGCGTCTTCTCGCTGGTGATGATCTCCGAGCACTTTGACGAGTCACTGGTGCTGCTCCGTCGGCTGCTGAACTGGGAGGTGGAGGACCTGCTGTACCTGAAGCTCAACATGCGTGCAGACGAGTCCCGCAAGCGGCTGCAAGGGACGCTGCCGGCCAAGATCCGGGCCTGGAACTGGCTGGACGCGGCGCTCTACGACTACTTCAACGCCTCGCTGTGGCGGCAGCTTGAGGAGCTGGGCCCCGCCTGCCTGGAGCGCGAGCTGCGCGTCATGCGCAAGGTGTGTAACCAGCAGAGGTATCAAAAGTGAAAGTAAAAGTAAAAAAAGAAACAGTTTCCTTCCCACACAAGTAACTTATCTGAGTAAACAATAGACCTCTGTACTTGTCTTACGATCAGCTAAATGTGCGGAGAGATGGGACTTTTTTGCATGAAATCTTGAATATGTCTATGTTATAGATGTTGGAAAGTGTTAATTCCACTTGCACGTCTGAAATGAATTCAAAAATTAAATTTGAGGATTTTTGTTGTATGTATAGAAAGACTAAAAAAAAAGAAACCACTGAAATTAAAGTAAGAAAAAATCAATTCGCTGCCCTTCAACTTCAAAGGCCAAGTATCGACTGGTGCACGAGTGCTATCGAGAATTCCTCTTGCACATCGGAAATGAAATTAAAAATGACATTCACATTCAATTCAACCACACTAAAGTAAATTCACTAAAATTCAATTCAATTGAACTCGCTCAAGGCCTGGGACTGCTTGATGTGCGATGCTATTGTGAATTCTTCTTGCACAGCTGAAATCAAATCGAATTGAAACTATTCGTTATTAACAAATTCAATCCATTTCAATTCAATCCCTTCTTCGTCCAGGCCCAGGACTGGCTGGTGCGCGAGTGCTTCGGCGAGGACACGCCGCGGGTGCGCTCCCCGACAGAGATCCAGAACAAGCAGCTGCGACCCTGGCAGCCCAGCAAGAAGGTGGCCATCGTCGGCTACGACTTCCCCGTCACCAGCAACACCACCAAGGAGCAGGGAGGTGGAGGAGATGGGTCAGCAGGAGGTGCAGCAGCAGCAGCAGGAGGAGGTGGTGGTGGTGGTGATGGGGGAAGAGTGGCCAAGGAGATGTGTCTGAAGATGGTCATGCCTGAGGTGAACTACTCGGAGCTGTTGCTGCGGTCGCAGTTCGCGCGGCAGCAGCTGCAGCGACGCAGGGCCACCACCCCGCGGCCCCCCGCCAAACTCCAACGGCCCAAAAGACAGAGGAGAAAGATATAAAACGCACCTCAAAGAACACACTAAAAGAATTACAAAAAAAGCATTTAAAAACAAACAAAAACTGAATAGAACCAACATGGAAAAGGGGGTGGGGGGGGGGGGGGTTGGAAATGAAAAATAGCAGGCCTCTGCTTTCTAACAAGACTTTGAAGTTGCTCTCTGGAACGAGAGAGGACTCTATTGAAGGAATGGACATGCACTTGTGGTGAGGCAGCTGAAGATGCCTATCACTGTAGGAAACTCAATGGTACTGAATGGTCAAATCCCGCTCACTCCTTATGACACAAACACAGGGCCTGACAGGGCTGACAGCTTTGGCCTGACCCTGGACAAAGTTATACGAATGGGACCCCTCCCCAGTATATATAATGTTTTGAGAAAACAATTCTAGGACTCACTTTTCCTGAGTCTGGGACAACTAGCCCCTTTGGCCTCCCAGGTGTCAGCTGCCCTGCACACACACACACAGCTTTCTTCAATCCCCAATTATGCCAAAATGTCTCCACCAGCCCTCTCTCTTTCTCTCTTTTCCCCAATTTTCTCCATTTCTGTCCCACACACACACAGGCTCACACTCACACACAAGACAATCTCATCCCCTTGTCCTATTCTGGACCTCCACCCCTTATATGCGGTACAGACCATCCCATCAAGCAATACAGAAAAGCACCTGTACAAGCAATGTGTTACCGGAGTGAAGCTGGTGTGTGTGTAGTATGTTTGTGTGTGTGTGACAGAGAGAGAGAGAGAGAGAGAGAGAGAGAGAGAGAGAGAGAGAGAGAGAGAGAGAGAGAGAGAGAGAGAGAGAAAGAGAGCATAGCATTTAAGGCAATAGCAAGTACTCTTTTCTTCTTTAGCCACTCCTGCAGGTTGGAAGTTGGAAGCAGAAGTGGAAGGGAGACAGGCAGACCGGCACTCTGCTCCTCCTCTCCAGGGGTGAATTTCTCAAAACCAAAGTTGCTTACTACATTAGCTACTTTGTTGTTTTCAATGCATTTTCCCATTGGCAACTACCGAAGTTGCTAACAGGCTAACAACTTCTCTTTTGAGAAACTCACCCCAGCCCTGCTAAGTGCTTGCCTGGTTAACACCAGACCTAATCACAAGTGAGATTAGGTCTGGGGAGTTGCCTATGTAAATTCCGTATGGGGCCGGAATACTTGGCTATTATGACACACTGCCCTGCTCTCTGATTGGGCAGAGAAACTGTTAAGGTCGGAATGCTTGGCCATTATGACACAGATCCCATGATCTTGTACGTTATGAGTCATCCTCGCCATACTGTCTTTCAGATCGAAACGATTGTGTAGAACTAAAGGCAGTATGGGAGTTCCCAGGCTAGCTAAGTGCCATCATTACATTCAACTTAGCTGATGCATTCATTTCAAATATTATTATTATACATTTTGGGGGATTTGTATTATTTTTCAGACAGGACAGTGAGATTCATAGTTCCCTGGAGCAATGTGGGGTTAGGTACCTTGCACAATGGCACTTCATCCATGGATGAATGTACGGGCAAAGGTGGGATTTGAACCTGCAACCCTCTAATCTAAAGGCCAGCCCTCTAACCATTGAGCCATGGCTGACTCAGAAAAGTGATAAATGATAAACTTGAAAATACTACTTGGGGCCCTTTGAAATGGTAGTGAACCTGAATGCGCATTTTTAGTCCTGTGCACACATTATGCGAGTTAGTCTGTTGTTTGGCCGGTAGGTAACAGGTCAGCTGAGTTTATTTTAAAGCAATACCAATACTCACGTTTTCAACCTTACAGTGACGTTAGTTTCTGTCCTTACACTACAACGGTACTATTCAGATTCTTTTTTTCTTTTTTTTCTTTTTTTCTGAAAGTTATCCTATCTAGTTACTCGAAAATGACACATGGGGAAGAAAATCCCGCTTCCAACCTGTGAGGATGACTGAGAAAAATGCTTTACCATTGCTTTAAAATCCTCTACCTATTTTACCGAAGCATATACAAGACTTTGCTCCATCACGTCTTGGGTTCTCGTCCAGAAATGTATTTTTTTTTATGTCTTTTTTTTTTACTTTATAAAGCAGGGTATGGAGATGTTTATATTTTGAAGCAGTAAGAAGCTGTGCAATGTGTTTGAGAGATGTGTATGTGTTTAGGAGCACCTGTGGAGGTTCCCCTGGAAGGAAAATTCCCTCACCCCCCACACACACACACACACACACACACACACCTCAATCACGGTCCTCCGTGAGCCGTCCTTGTGGAGCTTTGAGGCTCCTGAATTCCTGTGATGGGCAGCTTGAATTCAGAAGCTACATTATATACATGGGTTTACCGTTTGTAAACAACCCCTGGCTGCTCGACCCTGGCTGTGCGACCTTGGCTGCGCACCGTTCAACCTCTGATAGTCGGAAACTGCTGTCGGTCAAAAAAATGAGCTGACGTGGTTGGCTGCTTAGCATCTTGTCCCTCCTCACAACACGAATGTTTGTAAACAAAAAACCCTTGCATAATCTAGTAGCACGAATAGACCAGACACCACTTGAGTGATTCAGGCGACGGTAGTAATTGACTTTCTATTGAGTCGCTGGAGACTGGCGATTTGAGCGACTTGCGCGACAGTTTGTAGTTGGGCTTCAGGAAATACTACCCAAATGAGCTATGATGCGGTTCGGCGACTGCTGCCACAGACAATTGGAATGTCGGAATGCTTATCATTCAATGCTTAGTGATTATCGGGTCGCTTATCACTCGTATCGCTTTTGCTACACAGTCCAGCGAGTCCCTGTCGCTTAATCTTGTCGGTGACGGTGTGTTCGTCCCGTAATGCCAGAAGCTCCAGGGCCACATATTCCAAATGCCTGTCCAATCAGGAAACCACCTGGTTGAATTTGAGAGGTAAGACCAGGTCATTTGGAATGTGCGGCACTGGAGCGTAGCCTCTAGGGCTGTTAAAATAGTGTATCGAAGCAAGAAATCACAATACGCAGAGTCACAATACTGAATCACAATGCAAGGACGCAGTATCGTGATACGCCCTATTAAAGTTCTCTTGCACTTCAGTCCAGAGGACAACCACATCATATAATGTGATATTGCCTCAAATCATCATCATTTTTATTTTAGTGAAAGTGAAAGCCCATTGGGAAACTCCAAATCCCATTGTCATTGTGACACAGCACTCCACAGCACACAAGTGAACACTGCACACAACGAAATTGCATTTATGCCTCACCCGTGCAAGGGG